>NC_039244.1:28809397-28841897 GCF_003368295.1 Carassius auratus
ACAGACTGATGGACTAATGATTCCTGCACCTGAAGAGACAGAAACACAGGCCACAGGAGTTCAGACCGAAGACAGACGACTCTTTCATTACTGGAGTCAACCTTCTTCTCAGCTGACAAACACCTCCTGACAGACACACAAACAAGACCGAAGACTGAAGTGCATGTGAAAAATGGCAAGCATGTTTAGACTCCATTAAAAACTCTACCAAAAAGGCTTTTGTTGTTGGTATGAAAAACTAAAAATAAAGTATATATCAAGTACACATATCAGGTAGCTTTACGAGAGATAAACTCTCTTTGCTCCTGATGTTTGTCTATAATCGCATCATGATTTGAAAAAGCCTCATTAGAACAGAGTTCAGTGGCATTCACTCTTGTTCACATCAGATGCGAATGCTTATTAATCTAAAGTATATACAGGTTATATCAATACAGAACAATAATGTTGTTCAATCATCTGAAACAAAGAAGTTAAATTAGACAGCATTTGTTTTAACGGTACTACTAGAGATCAGGCTAAACATGCAGAGACACATTTCTCCTGCATCAGAGTGTTATTATACATGTTGTGCATCATTGTGACAGTCCTTTGGCATCTGTGATGTGATGAAATATGAAGACGGTTTCTGACAGGCAAGAAAAACAAACCAAACAAGCAGATGAGCTCTTAACTGAGCTGAAGTACTGAAGAGCAACGCTAGCTGTTTCTCTACAATGATTTTTGACTTGAGGAAGATAATGAGGACGTGTTATGATGGTCATGCTTCTTTAAACTACTCACACATTGTTCAGAGATGAGTGAATAAATGCACAGACAAACAAATAAATATGTTTATTTGTATCCTGGTACAGTCATGGTATCAGATTACGATTAACATTTGAGTTTTTTGGCATTTCAAAGAACATAGTGCATCATGTCTGAAGAGTGTTTCTGAAATCACTGTAAATGTATTTGTGTAAACACAATGCACATTTCTAATTTAATTCTAATTATAATGTTTTTCTTTTTATTCTCTTGTGTTAAAAAAAATCTTTTTATTTATAAATGATGCATTCAATTGATAGAAAGTGACTAAAAAAGCATTTATAATGTTACATACGATTTCTGTTTCAAATAAATGCTGTCTTTTTGAAATTTCTGTTCATCTGTGAATCCTGAAAAAAAAAAAAATGTTTCATGGTTTCCACAAAAATATTGAGCAGCACAACTGTTTTCAACACTGATAATAATCAGAAATGTTTCTTGAGCAGTAAATCATCATATTTTCATGATTTCTGAAGATCATGTGACACTGAAGACTGGAGGAATGATGCTGAAAATACAGCGGAGCATCACAGAAATACATTACACTTTACTAATATATTCATATAGAAAACAGCTATTTTAAATTGTAATAATATTTCACAATTTTACTGTTTTTGCTGTATTTTTGATCAAATAAATGCAGCCTTTGTAAGAAAAAGAGAAAGAGAAACACACTAGCATCATGTTGAGTTTTTGATGACCAAGTATCACCACACACACACACACACACACACACACACACACACACACACACACACACACACACACACACACACAATGCAAATCAAGTTTGTTCTGTCAGGTTAAAACATCACTCATTAAAGTCACTCTCTCTCAAGGTCTCAAACTAATCACTCTCTTGAGAAGTTTCTAAACACATAAATGTAAATGTTACCGAAATGAAACACATTTCATTAGAAATCACTTTACAATAAGGTTTCATTTCTTAAACTAATGATTTAACACACTTCTGAAGCATTTCTCAATCTTAATGTTAGCTTCTACATTTACTCATTTAAAACCAGCAGTATCTGTTAACATTAGTTAACGCACTGTGAACTATCATGGACAAACAATGAACTAATGTATTTTTATTTACTGACAGTAACAAAGATTTATCAATGTCGTATTGGTCGTTGTTAGCTGAGGTAATCTAATGCATTCAATCATGTTCATGGATGGGACTTTATTGTAAACAGTTACCAATTATTCAAACCAAACAAATATTGCATAGTCATTTTCTGACTAAAAGAAAAGCATCCTTGGTCTGATTCCTCTGAAACGAGGAACACTGGAGCTAGTGATACTCATTCCTCTCACATCTCTGTGGATTGTGTTGAGGAGTTTGGTTGTGGTTCATCAGCACACATCTAATGATCACCTGCAGAGTCCAGTAACATCTTTAACAGGAGAAAGAGAGTCAGTGCATCAGCAGTGTGGTGTGAACGTGTGAGATCCACTAGTTTCAGCACTGAAAGAGCTGTTTTCTGTTTCATTCAGTTCTCAGTCTTCAGTGTCATATTTTGTCATTCTTGTTTTCTTTGTTAAACCGTGATACATTTTATTTTTTAATTAAATTTTGTTTACATTTTTCAGGATTCACAAATGAATAGAAAGTTCAAAAGGACAGCATTTATTTTAAATATAAATATGTTGTAACATCATATAAAAAAACTAAAAAAAAAAAAAAAAAACCTTAAAGAGTTGAGCCAGTATATCTTCTTTACATGTTTGGATGAGATATCACGTTGTGTTATTTTGGTTGGTTATTTCACTCAACCCTATTTAAGAATCTTTTTCTCTTGCGCAATGAATGAACAATTAAGTCCATAAACAACATGAATATGGAAGAGGTTTAGAAGAAAGATGTTTCAGAAGCATTGGTAATGTTTGTATAATATGTTCCCTGTATGGCATCATGTGAGGAGTCTCTGCACTGATGGCATGTTCATCAGCTCGCGTGTGTGTGTGTGTGTGTGTGACATAACGAGAGAAATACTGCAGCGCTGGCCGGGTCACCTGACACCGACAGTTACCATTCACTCCAGCAGCAGCCCTCCCAACGACCAAACCAGAGCCCTCGGCTGCTGGGGCCATTAGGGTCCCGTCCCTCCCCCGCTCAGCTGGACCCGGGGCCCCTGCTCTCCAAACGTCCCCTGGCTCTGTGTGTGTGTGTGTGTGTTTTGCCAGCACTTCAGCAGCTCATGTCCCATGCCATCCTGTGAGAGAGTGTGTGTGAGTGTGTGTGTGTGTGTGTGTGTGTGGTAAAGGTCATGACCTTCGATCTATGTTTGCAAACAGTTCTTTATAAAAAGGGAACTGATGCAGTATTAGAGTCTTTGCTAAGCTCTGCTTTACTGACCAGTCCAATGATGGGCAAGATCTGCTTTTTTCTACTGTACATTTATGGAGAATTTTTGTCAAAATAAGGTTAAACTACACTATAGTTCAAAAGTTTTTAAGAAACTGAATAATTTATTCAGCAAGGACACATTCTATTCTATTCTATTCTATTCTATTCTATTCTATCCTGTTTATATTTATATTTCAAATAAACGTTGCTCTTCTGAACTTTCTATTCATCTGTGAGTCCTGAAAAATCTAATTTATCAGCATATTTTTTATGATTTCTGAAGATCATGTGACACTGAAGACTGGAGGAATGATGCTGAAAATACAGCGGAGCATCACAGAAATACATTACACTTTATTGCATATTAATGTAGAAAACACATTTAAAAAACTATAATTATTCTCAAATGTAATGCTTTTTTATTATTATTATAAAAAACAAAATAAAAACAATCAAATAAATGCAGCCTTGGTGAACAAGGTATCCACAGACGTCCTGCGTGTGTAATATAGTCTTTTTCTGATCCCCTTTTCAACTCTTTAATCAAATCTTGAGATGTCTGTGCAAGAAAAAGAGCACCAATGTTACTAAAATAATGTCTGTTAATTGTATTAATAATTCAAGTTATTGTAGTGACTAAATAATTGACAGAAGTGAGTGTTTTCTATAAATATTAGGAACATCTCTGTTAACTTCCTCTAATGTACTTGCTTTCCAATGTTCTCATTTCAGCCGACTGTGAGAAGTGTTTTTCTTGATTATGACACACAGGTTTATCTTCACAGTTTTAAATCACATTCCTCCGTTTCCTTGAATGAAAATAGCAGATAAATCCTGTGCAGTGTGACACTTGTTTCCAGAATAATATCCCATAATGAGCACATTTTACTGCTGAATTTATTGTTTCATGAAACCTCCGATTCATTTTTCAGGGAAACTGTGTAAAGCTTGTCACAGCGAGCAGCAGAAACTAAAGCAATGTAGTCCAGCGTCTGTCATGAAGCCTGATATTGAGCTCTCCGGCCTCGTGCATCACGTGTGTATTTGCCTTGGCACATCTCTAATCCTGACTGATGTCAGAGTAAACACAATCAGAGATTATCTAAAACATTTGAAGGATTATGTAAAAGAGCAATCAGCCAGCACAGACTCACTGTTCATCAGGAATTGATAGTCAATCTTTTGCTGAGATTTGCTGAAATCACAAGGCTACTGTACGGCTCGATACGGGGTCACTTTTCTCTTTTCTCTCTGTGGCTCTGGGACTGTTATAGAGGAGGAATGTCTCACTTTTGTCAAACGATGGATGGGACATCGCTCTCTCTCAAAGATGCCTGCTTAGACCCAAATCCCGGCTTAATTTCGTGATATGAACTCATTTCCTCGCAGTGGTCTGTGGTTTTTGTGAATGTAACCCGAGCGCGGACAGGACTGGGGAACTCTAGCGGATGAAAGCGCCTCTAAAGCCCCCGAATTAACCCTTGAGGTCAACAGCATTACTCGCCACTATTTAAAGTTAAACTTTAATTTCTGCATTGCTGAAGAAAATCTCTGAAGCAGATCGCAGAGGTCATCTGAAGAGATTCGCAGGTAATTCAATCAATCGGCAAGATTCAAACCAGAATAGTCCTGAGAAGAAATTCTGAAATTATTGGATTCACGCTTGACACCTTTCACACGCTGTTATTGGTGGTGAGTTAGACAGGACCTAAATAAAGCAATGAGCCACCTGATGTCACGCATTACAGTCACAACATATTACTAATCATGCTGTAATAAAACACAACAGCCACAACTTCCTTTAATCCATTGATCTATTTTATAGAAACGTTCTAATATATGACAAATCATCTCATGGGAGATAGAGTGAAAGAAGTCTCTCCTGCTCACCAGTGCTGCATTCATTTGATCAAAAATACTATAAAAACTGTAATATTGTCAAATATGATAAGAATTTCAAATAGCTGTTTCTGTGATGCTCCGCTGTATTTCCAGCATCATTAATCCAGTCTTCAGTGTCACATGATCTTCAGAAATCAGAATAATATGATGATTTACTGCTCAAGAAACATTTCTGATTATTATCAATGTTGAACACAGTTGTGCTGCTCAATATTTTTCTGTGGAAACCGTGATACATTTAATTTTTTTCAGGATTCACAGATGAATAGAAAGTTCAGAAGAACAGCAGTTATTTGAAACAGAAATCTTCTGTGACATTATACATTTCTTTATTGTCACTTTTAGACAAGATAATGTGCAATTGCTAAATAAAAAGTATTAATAAAAAAATAAAATAACACTTCTTGACAACATTTAAATGGCATTGTATAAGTTAATGCAACAATTCATCTCAAGTGAATATTTTAAATGTTTTTGAAATAAGTCTCTTATGATTTTTTTTTTTCGATTCATAAATATATTTCAATTTAAAATAGCTATTTTAATATATTTTTATTATCAGTGGCCATTACTCCAGTCCTCAGTGTCACACAGTTTTCTTTTTTAGAAATCATTCATATAAGCTGAGTTTGTGCTCAAGAAATATTTATTGTGATTTTCATTGTTGAAATATTTATGGTCAAAACTATAAAACATTTTCTTTTTCTTTTTTTTTTTTCCAGGAGTTATCTACTTAACATTTATCTTAAGAATTAAATTTATATGCACATCTGTGGCATACTGTTCACTGTACTTTACTGTAACCATGTCATTTTAACAAACAGCAATGAGCCAATGTTATTTAATGCCATGGCACACAAACTGTCAATAGACTTCAGGATGAAATCATATTCATTGATCATCATTCAAACACAGACACGTGTTCACCTTTGTGTGGTTTGCAGAGAAATCAAACTTGGATTAGACTCACATGACGGTTCAATGCTGTCATAGTTATTTAAATACACGTCACCACATGGAGTCAAGTATTAGGATTCATTTGTGACTGCTGCTGTTCACTGATGTGGTGCTGTTCACAGGACGTGAAGATGGAAGAAGTTATCAGGTGTCAAATGTGCGTCACACAGCATTGTGCTGGAATCACAGCATGCATGGCTTGACGGTGTTTTAAATAACTGATAACAGAAACCGACGTATTGGCTTCCTTTGTTCATTGTGTGTGTGAGAAACAGACCACCGATGTCTACAGCAGACTGATATCTGCTCTCATATGCAAATGAAAGAGAGAGAGAGAGAGATTTGGCTGATAAACATCAAATGACCAGCGTGGTCAGCCCTCGTCTGAAAAAAAAAAAATGTGTGCAAACCCAAAATAACAGACATTTTGTTTTGTAATTGAAAATGAAACATGTTCCATATGCACAAAAGATGTGTTGTGATGAAATTACGATGCAATGATTTGCTTCAGCGACTGTTATAAAGTAGGTAAATCTACAATTCTGTTACATACACACTATCAAAATACTGTTGTAGGAGTTTGTTTCTCTTATAGCTCTTATAGTCTTTGTTTTTAAACCCTAGAATGCTGCTTTTCTGTAACTTTTTACATAAACAGCTGTTTTCAAAAACAAGCCTCTGAAGTGAAACGAAACTGATTCAGAACAACCTTCATATGAAGCAGATTACATGGACTGGAAAAGAGACGTGCAGCACAGTTTACTCCACGTTGTAGTTAGCATCTACAAGCATAAGCATGAAAATACATCGTAAATATGTAAAACATCTGTTTTGATAAGATCAACCGTTTTGTTTGTTTGCACACATATTGATGCATATTTTCTTCACTGAACTCATTGCAATGCATTCTGGGATTGACTTCTCTGTGGAGGATACAAGCAATGCTGCATTAAAATCATCTTAATGCTGGATGTGTTTCATCTTTTGTCTTCTCCAGATGTTCACTGATGGACTGGAGTGCTGTGGATTATTGTGATGTTTTTATCAGACTCTCATTCTGACGGCACCCATTCACTGCAGAGCATCCATTGATGAGACACTGATGCAGTGCTACATTTCTACAAACCTGATGAAGAAACAAACTCATCTAGATGTTGGATGGCCTGAAGGACATTTTCAAGCAACCAATAAATAAATACTAGTTTAAAATTCTCTCAAAGCAGCTGGCTCACGTGTTTTTCTAGAAATATTTCAGCGGATGTGCAGTGAAGTTCAAGTCTGGGTCTTAGAACAAATTAGTGAATAATCAGCCTTCAATGTTAGCTGGGGAGTCTGAATATGAATTCGGTGAAAGTCAGTGGCTTTATGGGTTACTGATGGGAAATTAGGATGTGTCTACAGGCCCAAAGGACAAACTACTAAAAACCCTCGAGTGAGATCAATGTTTAGAGGAGTCCTGAGGATACACTGTTCTCCTCAAGAACATGTCTGCATGTGAGCATCAAGATGCGTCTCTGCCACACTGAGTGAAAGAGTTATCTCATCTGTCAGCGTCACGGGGGTCAGCGCTCCGCTCGCTGGGTGTGTCAGTCACCAGGCCATTAAAATGAAAAAGATTGGGGGGAAAAAGAGTCAAATGCGGCTGCGTTCTCATTCTCATGGTGTGTATTTCTGTCTGGCCGGGCCAGTGTCTGTCTAGTTTCCCAGAGCTGCCTAATGACATTCTCTTGGGACAGAAAAGGCTACAGATATGCCAAATTTTGTGATTTTTAACAGCAGCCCATTAATGAGGTAGGGGCCAGCGTGCTATTTTTAGCCAACGGTGATAGTTGAAATATATATGTATTGCCCACACACATGCTGTCGTTCTTGAGCCGTGACTCATAGGGGAGGTGGGAAAATGTGAAGTTTTGGAAAGAAAACGATGACGTGGTCCCTAAAGGCGTCTAAGAGGCCCCTGATAAGATCAGAGATTACAAAGTAGCTCTGGCCATGGATCCTAAAATAATTGGTTAGTTCTAATCAAATCATTTTATTAATAGGCACTATTACTCTTGCTCATATTTCTGAATTAATCCTTGACCCGACTGAAACGTTGGCATCTGATTTGTCTCAGACACTATTATTGCTGCAGACGTCAGAGATATCTTCAGTCGTGTGGAGAGGTGTGATTGGATGCTTTTCACATTTCTGGCGTTCTCAAAAGTACACTTAAAATTATAATTTCATTAACTAAAAACCAGGCCAATTTATTCCCAAGAATTACTGAAATAGTACACATACAAATATACTAATAGTGCTCTGATATTAGCATCCGATCAACTAGTGCTGTCAGTTTAATCCCACCTAACATTTAAGTTTTTAAATATACTTTTACATTGCAATAATTTCACATTTAATCTTCAGATTATTGTAGAAACAACATGAAGGTAGTATATTCTTAATATTTGTTTAATGGTATATATATATTTAATTTGAGTGAACTTATAAACATATAAACACCATGATAATAAATGTAATATTTACCTGAGCCCTTCAACAAGTAGGAGATTACACATACAGAAATTGAATGTATCAAACACTAAATTCTAATTTAAATGTAGATGAATCCTTATAGCTCTTTTCTCTTTTGTTCTCTGATGAAGTCATCACAGCAGCTGGTTATCAGGTGATTTTGGCTGTTTTAAGAGCTGCCACTGCTGAACATGATGCAGATCTGACACGCATCGTAGTTTCTCATAACTTTATACCTTTTCTGACCCACTTCAGCTCTTAAAGTCTCTGCTAATGAGCTGGCGAGTTGAATCGGATAGTTTGGAAAACCACTGCTTTTCAGAGACATGTTCTTCAATTCAATTCAGTTCAAGTTTATTTGTATATTTGTATAGAAAAATAACTTTTACCAACATATGGCCTGACAACATCTCATCTGTCCACAGTTCACTGTTGTTCTGCTGAAGCTCCTCGTCACCTGTAAGTTTGATGTGGTCGTAAAGCCGTTCTGCATCTCAATAAATACAATTATTGTCAAGAAAAACAGACAGAAACAGCAGTTGTAAGCAGGGTGGTGATTCCTAGCTCCGTCCATGCATTAATTGCATTAAATATTTAGGCGTTAAACTGAAAAGATCTGTACAATCCAGTGAGCCTCTGGAAGTGAAAAGAACAGACTGCTTTCCTTCTGCTGTACTAGCCTGTCTCAAACTATTACTTGATAAATCAAAATGACTTCATTATGAAGAAAAATCTGATCCATCTAACTGATCCTATCTGATTTATCTGTCTAGTGGCAGTGTCTTAACGGTTTCACAGGTTTGCCGTAAATTTTCAATTGTCAAACACAGGCATGCATAATAACGCCATAAAGTCATAGTGTAGTGCCCTCTCTGTACAGCAAGCTGTAATTCAACAGCCACAGACCAATGCTTAGGACAGACTCCAGCGTTAATGTGAAATGACAGCAAAGGAGGAAGCATCTCTCTGTGAGCTGCTAGAATGATGGAGGAGAGTCCTGAGAGAAAGAAATCCAAGCATGAATTTCAGTTTGAAAAATGTCTCTGTTGTTCTGAGTGGACAGGAATAGCCATCCCATATGTTTACACCCATTCAGTGCTGCAAGATGTACTAGCAATGACTGTACCAAGAAAGGACAAGAAAAAAAAAAAAAGTCTGGTTTTCTACTTATGAGCGCATGTGTTTGTTGTGACCGTATAAAGACAAACGATGCCAAAGAGACTCTGGAAACCGTGGCAGGGGATTTGAAGAGGAGGACAGGGTTTAAAACAAGCACAGCTTTTGTGGGGTGTTTTTGGAATGCCAAGTATGCCTTTTCTGCTCAGTTTTCGACTGTTCCTCTTTTGGATATGCTGTTTTAGAAGCAAGGGCCTGCTTTATTTAGCTAACTTAGAGGGGAAAATATAACATAGCTCCAAGTTTATCAGCCGATGATGCTAAATGACCTGCTTTGGCAACCTTAAAATATTCTGAGAAGAATGAAGACTCCAAGGAAATGTAGTATTTTGGACACATGAACTATATTTGATTATTTCCTGTAGCCCGAAGGCATAAAATACCGAACTTGAGAGCCTGTTGAATTTACCAAGTGTGAGAAGAGAATACAAAACTATAGCCTAGTTTATTTAATTCATTTTTAGTCATCATTAACTTAGTTTTCCATCGAATTAGTCGTACAGAAGCAGCATTGATTTGTGTCATGAATGTGACTGCTATTTTAGTGTTTCTTGATGTCAGCACAGGCTTTGATACAGATGATAACAAGATCATATTTACTGAATTAGAATCTTTAGATGGTCTTTCAGGGAATTACCAAACTGGTCCTTTCTAATGGCCAAAAGAGCAAATTACAAACTACAAACAAACAAACAAACAAACAGCATACTGAGGTATTCTGCAGGGCTCGATCAGAGGACCTCTTTCTTTTTTCAATGAATTAATTAATGCATACAGGAGTAATAAACTTCATTTTAAAAGTTATTCTAAAAAACCTTTATTAATTATAAAAATAAACAAATAAAACTGTTTGCATGTTAGATCATTTTTAAAGGATGTTAACAGTTAAATCCGAACAAGACTGAACCAAAAAGTTACAAGTAGTCCTGTTTTTGCAAAGCAAGTTTTGACCATTTAGGTCACTTTCATGGTTATTATTTTTATTCAGCATTAAATCAACATTAATTTTAACCATAATACAAAAACACATGTGTGTTATGAACGTTTTGTCCATTACATAATGCAACTAATTTGGTTCAAGTAAGTGATTCTTGTTTTCTTGTCCTGCCCGACGGTAGTGATTAGTAATTAATAGCACCATTTAGTTGGGTTATTCATGAGAAAGACAGAGTATTGCAAAGACAGAGAGAAAGTGATTTATGTTTTACATTTTACTTCAGAAATGACGACTTTTCAAGTGCTCTGCAGGGTAATCTTAAAGCAGGATGGAAATCCAGTAAGAGGCCGCGCAGAAGGGGTGAACACATGAGGGATTCTTCCTCTGGGAAAGAACAGTGGTGTTAGAGAACGAGGGCCCCTCTAGAGCTACATCTGAGGTCCCGGGCCCGAGGACCACCACGGCAGGCCACCATAACAGAACGATAGAGGGACTCCCGGTTATAAGCACTGTTAAGAATTATGCCATGATTAATTACAGAAATCTTGAACAGAGTGGCTGTGTTGTGTTGTGAATTTGTGTAGAAGTAGTAGAACGACAGTGTCCACATCAAGGTTTCTCCCTTTCCTTCTCCATTCTCCATCTCTCTCTGTCCCTCTGGTTCTCTCAGGGGGTCTCTGTCGGCCGGAGAGTTGCTCTGGAATGTTTGTCTCTCCTCACACCGGTCCCGGGAGGGATGCTGGTAGAGGTCAGCGTCCACCCCCCACCATCCCCTGAGGCTATCAGTTAACTCAGTTAGCATGAGATACACCCCCATCCCTCTCCTCAAAACACCAACACAACATCCCCTCTCCAAGACATTCGTCCATTAACACATGTAAGCGCCGAAGCAGTACGGACTCATAACATCGGATTGATGAGGCCTTCACTCTAACACAGGTTACATGATAAATGTTTGATTTTCATTCCATTTTGAGCCCTTTAAAAGGAACAGATCACCTAAAAGTGAAAGTTATCATTCTTACAGAGCTCCACACATGACATGCAAGAAAAAAAGATTGTTTATTGTGGCCACAAATTAGGAACTTGTTCACATTATTCGTTAATTTCCCCTCTGATAATTCCTAATAATCTAATAATCCCCAAGTTTGGATTTAACTGAGGGAATGTTTAGATGACAATGATGAAGTTTTTGAAAGGTTTTGTATTTAGATAGCAATATTGTCAAAATGATCCACATTCACACAGAACGGTGAAAACTGCTAATATTTATGCACACCCGGCCAGTCGTTGGCGATGTAATGGTATAGCTTTCAAAAACCTGCACTTTGAAACACGCTTACAAAGGTTTCTGTTTTCAGTCCTGCCAAAAAGCCATTGTTGTGTAATAAAACACATAAGTCATGAATAACATATGTGTCTGTCGTGAACAAAAATGTATACATTTTCCATTTTTAGTAGAAAACGGTATCATGTATACACCATCCTAAAATGATGGAAGGAACTGGTAAATTATGGCCACGATTTATCACAACATAGGAACACATTGTTAAATTGTGGCCTTGACTCAACCAACATTTGGGAACTAATAGCAAATCATGACTGTGATTCACTACAACAAGGGAACACATTTCCCAACTTGGGAATTAATTTATAGAATGTGGTCAATCATAAACAAATAATGGGACAAAATCTTAATTTGTGTCCACAGTATATATGACAGGAACTCCTTAATGTATGTCCATCACCTTTTTTTGCATCATGTCATTCACTCTGATTTCTGTTGAGTGTCTCAGTTTGGGAAATGCATTCCAAAGTGAAAACAATGACGGGAAATAGATTCTGTGGAGTGGTCAGTGAGTACAGGGGACCTTGGGGAATATTGTAAACGTCACCACCATCGTAGACACATCTCACTGAATGATGGTGTTGTGAATTCATACAGCAACACAACAGCAGACTGTTTCCAATGAGCACAAGCACACAGCCGGCATCACTGAAAACTTCATGTGGCAGACATTTTGCCCAGAATGGTGCAGATCTCTCTCGATCTCAGTGTAGTCAAATGGAAATGTTCATGAATAGCATATTTTAGCTCAGAAGTCAAATCTTGCTATCTTGCGCTTTCATCGCACAGCTATATAACATAACTCCCCCTCATCTGTCTATGCGTGCTCCCTCCCCTCTCTTTTTGCCTTCCTGGCTAAAATTTACTCTTCCTGTCGTTTGCCTCCCCTCACAAAGGCTATTTATCAGCCAGAGAGCAGCTCGGACTCCGCCGCTAAGGCATTCCACCCAGCAACAAATCCACTTTATTGGAAATGCAGACAGGATCCAGTCAGAACTGGAGCCTTACCAAGTTTTTTTTCCTATTCGTTGTGAGGTTTAAGGTCGTGTGTTATGGATGGCTGAGTTCCATCCAAGTGGAAATTACTTATGCCATATCAGACAACCTCGCAGTTCAACCGCCACAAGCTGGCAGAGTCTTCAACCCGACTCCCATCGGTGTGCTGACAACACGGGCCACTTCATTTCTGTAAAAAAAAAAAAAAAAAACACTAAACATCTTGCACGCTAGGACTAATAAACATTACTGGAGTCACAGAAAAATCTTTAAAAAAAAAATGTTATTAAAAATCCACATTTGACCTACTACTGTTCCACCGAAGGTTATCAGAAACGTCAAGCATACTTGTTCACATTTTCAAATGCAGAAAAGTTGCATGGTTTAAGATCATGCTTCATGGATGACTACATTCATCCGACTGGAAATTACTCATGCCATATCAGCCAATCAGTCCCTTTCCATGAGCTAGCAGAGTCCTCAACAAGACTCATACTAGCATACAACCCTAATCAACATGTTGTTAAATAAAACCATAAATATCTGGCTTGCATGACGCAAAAAAAATAAAAAAATAAAAATAAATAAATAAATAAATAAAAGTAAAAATCACCAGTAATCAACCTTTATAGGGTCTGCATGATAACAAAGCTGTCGTAAGAAAGTAGAACTAAGAAGTTTGCATCTGCAAATGCATGTTTAAATACAGTCAGAAATGTTGTAGTGTATATATATATATACACAGTATAATAGCATAAAGTTATTTTATAGTCACATATATATATATATATATATATATATATATATATATATATATATATATATATATATATATATATATATATATATATATATATATATATATATAGTCATATAAATAATAGTCATATTTATATTTATTTGTGAAATGTATGACAGGGTGTCCATAAATTACTAAAAGTAAAAAAAAGTGTCTGGTGGGCAACCATAAAACAGCCTAATTATATTTGTCTCTCTTAAGTCTGATTTGTAAGACTTGTATGTCTTTACCTGCTCTATTAGAAGTTATCATTATAAACAGTGCATGTGCTCGCTTTTTCATTTCAGAAAATCTAGAGCAATGTCTTTTTTCTCACGATGGCCTGTGCAGTCAAAATGAGAAACACACGAATGCCAGAGGCCTTAGGCGTACTCTCTTTCTCTCCGGCTCGATGGCCAAGAATGTTGGTCAGGTCTCTCGACTGATGTCCTGACCCTCAGCACACCCTCATCTCTTCAGAGAGTTTGGGCTCTGCTTTCTGTTTGTGTCTTCTGCCTTGAGTTAGGTGTTTTCTGTGGCTCGGCTCTGGTCGTGACCTCTGGATCTCTCCCACACAAGCACCGCTGTGTCCTCCGCGTCCACCTCTCTGTGTCCCTCAGTGGCCTCACTCCACCCCGGGCGCTTTCTGAACCAGATCTCCCAGATCTGTGCGAGAAGGGGGAAATGAGGAAGATGCTTTTCCCAAGAATAGTTTATCCGGTAGGGTGACGGCGAGAGGAAGAGGCTTAAAAGAGGAAGCGCGGGGATTACACGAACTCCCCTGCGAATCTTACAGGGACGCTTCACCGTCACCCAGCCGCTCCAGAGGATATTAAACACAGTCATCTAGATCTCAGTGCTACAAGAGATCTGAATCATACAGCATTTCAGATGGGAAATCCAATGTTTTCTACATTACAGTCTTGTGTGGTAATGTTCAAGGAAGGGTTTTACCCAGAATTGAAAAGTCTGTCATCATTTACTCACCCTAATGATATATATATTATTGAGCTTCAGTGTTTCCAACGTACAGCAGTATTACAGCAAAATTACTTGGTAGAATGTCTAAAGTTGACTATTGAAACAAAAGGAGAAATACTGAAGAATGTTGAAGCTGCTCTTTTACATACAATGGAAGTTAAAGGTGACAAATGCTGTCGAACTCTAAATAGCACCAAAACTGCAGCTATAAAATATCATACGGACTTACACATTAAAATAAATAAATAAATAAATAAATAAATAAATAAATAAAATACAATTCCCAATTGTTTATGACACATGTAAGAATCAATGGCATTTTTGATATTGACACCAAACCTGCACGATCCCTTTTGAAAAGTAAATTACATTTTTTTTTTTTTTTTTTATTGAAATTGCTTTTCATTATTTTTGGAACTATTTCTGTAATAATAAAAGCTACATTCCTCCTATTTTTTGTATTTTATTAAATTTTTTTGTGATGACAAAGCTATTTTATTTTTCCTCTGAAACATGACGCACACAGAGTGCCATTATGTCTTATTTGCTATTTCCATCCCAGCGTGTAATGTTGACGGTACGGTCCCCTTCCTCGCTTAACCTGCCGTCACACTTCCATTTCACAAGAGCCATTTATTGCCAAACCGTAATAACGTCTCCCAAATGTAACCGCTGCTTACAGAAGGATATTACTCACACACACAGAGCTGCCAAGTCCTGTTCCATGGACCATTGAGGTGTTTAAAGACAGGCATTCATATTTGTGCTATTTTTCCTCCTTTGAGCATTTCCCTTTTTTCTAATTCACCTAAAAAGAGAGGGAGAAAGAGAGAGAAAACACAAAAAATACCATTATGATCAGTTCATAGAAAAGTCAGAGCATGCACTTTAGCCCGTAATGCAGAGAAAGCAACCGCTCCGGGGATAAAAGGGAGGTTTTTGGTTTTGTTGTACATAAGTAATGAATGAAAGAATAACAAGTAATCCAGAAGAAAGCTGAAAGGATATCTGAAAACGTAATGGAGCTCTTTGCAGGCTCTGAGTGTGAATCTCACACCAGAAAACAAGGACAAACATGTGCTTTCAGAGCTGTGGAAAACAGCTTCGTCTAAATCTGATTTTACAGAGCAATTGACTGCATACATCAGGATTAATATATATATTCTCTCTCTATTCAATCCAAGAAAAAACATAAATATATTTCACTGAGCTTCACTATTTACAACATATATTTAAAATACTTTTTGGCCACAAAACAACATATTTTTCTGTTTGGCGTCTGGTTTGGCTTTATCCTCCAGGCGTGGTGTTTTTAATGGCGTAACTCAGCAGTTGTGTGTGTCCTGGGCTCCAGATCTGATTGTGTGAGAGGAAGGTCTGTGTAAGCAGCAGGAAGCCAGAGCTCAGGTAATAACCCTGCTTTTCATTTACGTGAACAGACGCAAGCTACACAAACATGCAACAAATGCCATGTGCGCAAGCAAATCGTACGACATCCCATCCACATCCGACTGTTTTGTATCCACATCTCGATCATGAAAGATGCTTATCAGGAAAGACATGCTTGCAAACGTCATCTCAAAAGAAAATGGGCTTGTTGAGGAGCAATAGATAGACACCAAAGAACCAATACAATAAAATTACACAGAGAAAACATCAAATTACTTGGTCATTTACTTTAAACAACATTTTTATGGTCTAATAGAAAACTGTATATTTTATGGCCCTACACCTAACCCTAACCCTCACAGGAAACTTTGTGAATTTTTACTTTCTCAAAAAAACTCATTCTGTATGATTTATAAGTGTTTTGAAAAATGGGGACATGGGTTATGTGCTCATAAGAACCCTCTCCTTGTAATACCTGTGTCATACCCATGTCATTATACACACACACACACACACACACACACACACACAACCCCTTTAACGTAATTCTCTAAAACATGTAATCTACTTGATTAAATTGTGTAGGATAAATGTGACAATCAAGTATCTGAATGCATGCTTTGACTTAATGGGCAGAATAAAGGTGTTTTCATTTCTGAGCAAGATGAAAAATGAGGAGACTTGATATTAATAGAGTTATGTTGGGGTTTAGAACTGGTTCATCTACACCGGTTTACTCTTGTTCAGTTCAGCTTTAGCTTAGTGTGAAGCTTAAAGCATATCTGTTTCTTGCTTAACTTGACTTGATTTGATTATCATTATCATTATTATCATTTGTTTTTCCCCAGTGAATGTAAGTAGCTCAGATCTGCTGGTCTTTCGAAGAGTGCATGAGTTCAGATTGAGCTCTTGGACTTTTAATCGCAGCCTCTGGTCGCTCCAATCTTTTCTAGAGGAGACACATTTGAGATGGCCATTGTTTTTTTTTTTTCCAGAGATGAGATATGAGAAGCAGAAGACACAAGGCAAGTCTCCATCCCATCTCATTGTGTCTTGGAGAAACAATTAAGATGTTAAAGAGGTCTCATTTGGGATTTGTCTTTCCTATATGTGGTGTAACTCATGGTGAAACCTTCAGAGCGGCCAATTGAAACACAGCTCTTTATTTCCCTAATGCTGATGTGTCAACAAGTATTTAAGTATTGTCTGTAAGACGCTCTTCCAAATAAAACCTTCCGCTCTCAGAATTAAATACAGACGTGTTTCATGGGGATTTAACTAGTAGTGAGACGTCACTCAGCGTTCGTGTTACACACATTACCCAGGAGTCCTAACTATGTCACAGTCGGGCTGTTGGTTCAGTAATGGATTTTTTTTTTCTGAGTCTGTTTGGCAAAGGGCCCCCAGGGGCCTCCACGATCTGGGAAGGTTAGAGACGGCTGCTCAGGTTTCTCCAGGCCCCGGTGATCTGCTGGGGTCACGGGGTCAAATGCAAAAGTGACAATGTGGATAATTGCCTGCTGAAGATAATGATCTGTTGATTGAGATCAACTGCTTTCTATGGACGGAGAAGGAAACACAGCGGACTGAACTCTAGCCTCTTAAGATGTCCAACAATAAGACAATAGATGTCTAGCCTGTGGACAAAGTGCAGCATGTACAAACACTGAGAGAAAGAGCGGGATGAAACGTGTCAAATGTGCTGCTACTCTTGGAGTCATAAGAGTCGTATTCAGGTCTAATTCGTAGCATGTGTGGCGCAGACCCAGGTGTCTTGGAGCTTTTCAGACATGTCTATGTATTTAACAGCATACTATTCTCACTTTCCCTGCTGTGTATGATGTGGACTGTGCATATTACGTCAATTGTACTTTTTTTTTAACTTTTGTAATCTTTTAAAGCTTTGCATCTTCTACTGGGAAATACAGCTAAATACAGCTAAAACCATTCAGCTCCAGGCTTGTTTAGGTGGTTAATCACTGGCCTATCAGCTGGAGGAAACCATCTTGATCACAGCAGGTCTTATCAGTTTAAGTTTTCTGGTCTAAGATATTGCTGATCTAAGATGATCTACCATCGACCTGCCACCATCAGCTGAAAGCCCTAGCAAGGTTTAATTGGATGTCTGGTTCTGTTTTAATGGTTATGACCTGAAATGATCCCATAAATTACCTTTTGATCCCCTGCAACAATCTCAGACTTATGACATATCTACTAAATGAGAATTCACCTAGAAATGTCTCAAATGATCAGTTCTCAGCAGACACTGACCACGAAAAAAAGCGGTTTTAGTTATACTACATGCATGACATAAACTCAAACACAAACTAAACTCAAAACCAGCCTTTTAACATCTTCATGTCTCCACTTAATGTTCACTTCATCAGTAAGATCTTCATCATTCACATAATTCTACAGTATACATCTTATTTATATCTTATTGTTATATTTGTATTGACATTGATTTCATTCTTTCATATTTAAGTATATTATCATTTAATAATTGCACTGTCCATGGAGCGGACCTGACTCACATTTCACTGCTGCTTATATATGCTATGTATTATTGTGTCTGTGATGAATAAAATCTTGAATCTTGAACCTGTAATGAAATATATGATAGACTTTTAAACATGCACTGCTCTTCCTCTGAACTGTGTTTAGATCGGTCTCATTAGTGAAGTTATCAGGTATGAGAATAACATTGGGATCACGTCTATCGCATTTCAGCGGCATTGACTGTATTGTGGCCTAATTTCTGCCATATTTCTGAAGGTTTTTGAAAGCTGGCTCTGCTGATGCTCTTGACACCCTGAATCAAGCTTTCAGATGGGAAACGTGTGCCTGACATGGAAGCACACAATGAGCTCTTTCTTCCACGGCTACTTTACATGCCGGAGGTTCCTCAGGAGCCACACACACACACACACACACACACACACACAGGCTAAAGGTTCAAGTGAGAAACCAGAAACCGCAGTTGAGGAATATTGTGATTTGCACACTAGAACACTCATGTATTATTACATTATGACAATGCATTGCATAGAAATCCATATAAGATCTCTGCCGACCTGCAGCTGAACACCTCCAGTGTTTAGGAGGAAGCACATCTGTAAATGCAGTGCAAAGCAATATCATCTCAAAATAAAATACATTTCAAAACCTGCAGTCTGCCATCACAAGCCAACTAAAGGCAACCTAGAGATCATGTTGCATGATAACGGAAATGAAATGCACCAGAAAAAGGCTTGTTTTATTGCAATGCAGCTTTAAGCTTAACAGTTTAGCAGTTACTGTATCATTTGTTGCTTTACGTGTCACTGTTTGCATGCTCGTTCACTTACAGCTTAGACATGTTTGATGCTAAAACATCTTTATTTCTACAAGCAACCACTTGCTATAGACTTAAATGTGTCTATTGATGTTTCCAGGCAGGGTAGTTAGACAGATGTCATAAAATAAAATGCATTCTCCCCTGCTTGTTTATATAATATCATATATAATATAAGTGCACAAGTTTAGGGTCGGCATGAATGTTTTGGTCTTTTCTGCTCACCATGCCTGCATTTATTTGAACAAAAATACAGCAATACAACATTATAAAATATTATTATATTTCAAAATAATGTTTTCTGTGTGAATCTCTGTTAAAGTGTAATGTATTTCTGTGATGCTCCGCTGTATTTTCAGCATCATTCCTCCAGTCTTCAGTGTCACGTGATCTTCAGAAATCATGAAAATATGATGATTTACTGCTCAAGAAACATTTCTGATTATTGTCAATGTTGAACACATTTTTATTTCTCAGGATTCACAGATGAATAGAAATAACTACATTTATTTGAAATGTCACTTTTGATGAATTTAATGCATCCTTGATGAATACGATGTTAATTAAAAAGAAGAAGAAGAAGAAGAAGAAGAAGAAAAAAGAAATTCTAAAAGACATTTTAGTGAAGTGAGATACCAGAAACACTTGGGATTTTCAGATAGAACTTTTCTTTAATTCAGTTTTATATTTTATTTGTTGATTTATTCATTTTGAAGCCAATCCACTTAAAAACATTTCAATGAAGCTTTTGTTCTTGCCGAACTTTACTAGCGTTAACAGTGTAACAGCAGCCAAATGAACTGTAGATAACATTTAAAAAACATTTTTAGAACTTTTAATTTTTTAATTTTTTATTTTTTTTTGAAAGGTTATAAATGGGTTAGTCACAACCAACTGAACACATCCATGCTAACAATACAAAGAGAACAACAACAACAACAATACAGCTGATAAAATGTACAGCAATCCCTTCACTGGAACACAATTAACAAAACAAACAGATATAAGCTACATATAAATCAAATGACGTACGGTCCATGCATCTTCTGGAGCGAGAGCTTCCTTTGCCTGTGCTCTGATGAGGAGGTGAGTTTGTGTTTGGCTCGGGACGCTCCGTCACTTGTCATCATCAGAGCTCTGCAGGCGGTCAGGAGATAACTGCTTCAAACAAGCACTTGATTACGACTAATGCAGACACAGCAGGAGGAACTGAGCCATGACTGGAAGTGAGTCTGAGGAGGCTTTGAAGAAAACAAGATGGATATCTGCACTGTTTACCTTTTCATTTGGTGCCCAATTGTATGAAGATTGGCTACAAATTGAAAAATGAAGATCAGGTGCAGAAGTGTGTGTGTGTGTGTGTGTGTGTGTGTGTGTGTGTATCCGCTATGATTTCCAACCACCTATTTTGCTGGATGAAACTGGCACTAATCACAAAACACTCAACCTACTGGTAACCTCAGTGCTTTCAACACTCTCACCACACACACACACACACACACACACACCTACACATACACACATAAAAAAGTGAAATGACACAAACATCTTGATGTCATTAAGACGTCATTAAAGACACAAATAGGGTGTAAGAAACCAACCCATCACACTGTGAGTCTATAAAGTCAACATGAAATCAGAATTCTTAATGAATCCTTTATCTGGTCCTATGCATAATTCATTAGTGAATGTTATTGTAAAGAAAAGTTTATTTTAACTGACCTCTGAAAGGATTTGTCCTTCTGCTGATGTAATCAAGGTCATGTGGGCGGGGAAATAATATTAACCAATTGGTGACATGTAACGAGCCAATCAAGTCCCGTTGGATACATTATACATGTCACATTATAGAGTTGCAGTTTTATTTTGTCTTTAATCCTAGAAATCATAAAGTACTGTTTTATATTCTATGCATTCATTTCTAAAGCCTTTAATGAGGCAAACTCAACTGAAACCATGCTTTCTGTCATCTTTTAGTGTAACTGTTCAGCTGGAGCTTCTGGTGTCAGATCTCTCCTGATTGCGATGAAGTAAAGGTCAGGATAAGGTCAGTAATATCTCCAGATGAACTCTCACTGGACTGAAGCAGCTCAGCTTTACTTGATTCTCCATCAATCATGTTTTAGAGTCTCAAATCTGATCCTCAGGATCTTTTGAGGAGTTTTACTTTCACTGTTCCTCAGCGGAGGAATGATCTTCACAAGTCTCCAGAACATCTCACATCTTCTGAGGAGCCTTGATTTCTTCAGCTCTCCATCACTGTGTTATATGTGCGGATCATTCACATCTCATCTCATTACTGGAGATATAGAGAGATATTTACATCAGTTTATATCAGTATCTGCTCTACTGTTAGAAACATCTCACTGATTTACATTATAATCAGCATTTCACCTTTCTGCCCATTTGAATATCATATCTGCACCAAATTATTTTATTTAATTATTTATTTTTGCTCAGTTTGATTCTCTGAATAAAAATATGCTTACATGCATTTTCTAATTGTTAACAAAAAAAGTGTCTTTTTTTTTTTTTTACTGATAGATCATATGTAAGGCTTTACAGGGTTGAGATTTTTCATGTATTTTTTATAATTCTAGTGTCTTTTTTGTGTGATTGTGGTATACCTTAAGTGCTTTATTAGGCAGACATAATGTATAAATCTGCTTGTACTGCTGTATCAGATTGACTGATCGATCAGGCTGCATTATCTCCCTGTGATCATTAATGTTTTTCAGTGATAACACACCCATAAACAGACAGAACATTTCAGCACTTAGAGAACATATGCTCCAATGCATTCACAGATTCAATAAAAACATAGAGTTAAGACATGTCATGTAAATGATAGCTTTGTGGTTACATATCCTCAGTGTGCACCGGTGTTGGAGAATCACCATGTTTGTCTTGTTTAATCCATCAGGAGAGCTGTGATAGTGCGCTTTCATTCTGCTGTTTTAGATAAGAAGACAATCAACACAGTCTGTACCCTGTGAAAACATGAATCCAGCTCACAAACACACGGCATACATACACCGTGTTCTGTCTCTCCTCTGCTCTGTGCTGATGTTGTTTTGAGTCCCACACTATCTGTCCTGTCAGCAGGTGGCTGTTTGGGAATATCTGCCTCTTCCTGGATCTGCTTGTTTTGAGTCTTATCACACCTGTTCACAGCCTCCTCTCCCTCTGATGTTTAGGAAAAAAGAGTCTGGTGAACATGCAACATTTGCAAAAATCACAACATAATAACATTTATAATTGCAGTATAATTGTTTGAAAATATACTGTAGGTCTAATGCAAAAAAATAAATAATAATATTCTGGCTTTTGTGATTAGGAATTTAAAATGTGATTTTAACACAAATTAAAATGAATAAATAAATAAATATAATGTATAATAAAATCCTGTACAGTTCTGTACCGTTGAGAAAAAAAAAAAAAAAAAAAAAAACATATGTAAGTATTATTTTCCCTATTTTCTCTCAAAAGAGGATGGGTTGGCCATTATTGGGTGTTGTAAACACATGTAACGTCTGTATCATTCATACTGGAAGCCAGAGGGCGCTCTCATGCGGTAACTCTAATTATGCATCACAGAAGTAATAAACTTAGAAAAACTCCAAGACATCACTAATATGGTCAAAGTCATGTGGTCTTTGTATATCTATAGTCTTTAATTGCGATTCGTTACAAGGGAAGATGTTTGCATGTTTATAAGCCTTTCCTCATCTCTACACATATGAAGTGAAACACACAGAAATTATATAATCGCAAAGCATGTTTGGACTCTCATTCTGATGGCACCCATTCACTTTAGAGCAACCATTGTTGTGCCACTGATGCAATGCTACATTTCTACAAACCTGATGAAGAAACAAACTCATCTTGGATGGTCTGAGGATGAGTATATGTTCAGCTAAGTTTAATTTTTGTGTGAAATATTCCTTTAATGTTACCTACCATTCACTTATTTTGAAAACCACAATTAATTTCGTATTTGTCCTTTCATTTATCTTTCAGGTTTTATGGATTTTTATGGAATGGGATGAAATTTCATCCCAGTGAATCACTGATTGTGTGTGCTGGTCTTCAGAATGCAGAAACTTGACATTAACTTGCCAGTCCTCATCTACGTTATCATTCAGTGCCTAAGGTGTGTTGTCGAGGCGTGTTCCTCTATGAATGTCATGTGCATGTCCAAGACTTCTGTGTGTTCGATTCTGCCATTGCAGAGGTCAGCTCCCGTGGCTCTTTGAAGCCTGTGAACTGCATGTGTAGTGGAAGTGTAGGAAACAGGTGCTGCTCAACTCCAGCTGTTCTGCCTTTATTTGATGTCTTTTATAAAAGACAGATGCAAAACGCAGAACCGAGAGAGAGATAAACAGTTTTAAACTTCTACAAACAATTACTGGGGATTCAAACTTAATCTGACGTTAGATTGGAATAGAATGGAAGACAGTATATGCAAGACATTTATAAAAAAAATAATAAAAAAAAATGTGTAAGACAACTGCTTTTTTCTTTCTTTTGTTGTCAAATTACATCTTGAAATAGGACATAACAAAGGCCTGTCCAGAAGCCAGAATTATTTTCGTTAACTATAACTAAAACTAAAACAAAAACATAATATATATATATATATATATATATATATATTAGTAGCCATGTTATTGATTTTGATTTTGAATTAGTTAAAGTTTCATTGCTAAAATAAAAAATAAAGTAAATATTTCAAAATAAACAGTGGATGGATATTTTCCCCAGATGTGAAAGTCTTTTATTTTAAATGTGTATAAAAACTACAAGTTTACTGATGTCCAATTTTAGCCATATACTAACATACAGATGACCTCAAAGCTAATAGACATGACTAAAAGCAACAAAACTCAAAGGAATATTTATGACTAATGACTTAACAGCAATTACTTAATGACTTAACAGAAATATTAACATATTGGAAAATAATCATTAGAAAGCAGAAGAGATCAAATCAAGCTTATTTATTCCCATTTTCTAAATATTTACAGAAAAGCAGACATGCACAGAGACAGACATCCGTCTGAACAGAGGTGACTTTCTCAGGCAGTCCTCCCTAAAGCCATGTAGATGCAATAAAAATAATTGGCCCCTGACGATGTGTTAATCCACTCTCACAAAGCATCTCAGGTCTGAATTAAGTTGTCATTTTTTATTGCTACCCTGACACCTGTTTATAATAGGAGGCCCTTGGTGGCTTATGCCCATGTTATTACAGCCTGCAGTGGGAACATGTGCTGAGAGAACTGATCTGAGATCACAGATGCATCTCAAAGAGAGCAGATTTCAGAACAGCGAGAAGAATTAAAAATAAAATGAAGATAAAAAGTAAAAATAAAAATAAATAAAAATTCCAAATAAACTCATAACATTCTAAAAACTCATAATAAAAGAATGAATAAAAGTATGTTTTTTTATGACAGAATATTAAGATAAATATTTAATTTTAAAGCATAATTTTCTGATCATTTAATTCTGGAGTAATAATGACAGATAACAGAGTCCCGTGTATAAACCTGACTGAAGAATTTCAGTCAGGTTTCAGGCCCCTCCATAGCACAGAAACTGCACTTGTTAAAATTACAAACGACCTGCTCCTTGCGTCAGATCAAGGCTGCATGTCATTTCTAGTCTTACTTGATCTTAGTGCTGCGTTCGACACCATAGATCATGACATACTCATAGATAGATTACAAAACTATACAGGTATTCATGGGCAGGCTCTAAGATGGTTTAGATCCTACCTGTCCGATCTCTACCATTATTTGTTTACTTAAATGGGGAGTCATCTCATTTATCATCAGTAAAATATGGAGTCCCACAAGGATCCGTCCTAGGTCCCCTTCTATTTTCAATATACATGTTGCCCCTTGGTAATATTATTAGAAAATACGGGATTAGTTTCCACTGTTTTGCTGATGATACTCAGCTATATATCTCAACGAGACCAGATTAAACTTCTCAATTAGCTAAGCTAACAGAGTGTGTTAAAAATGTAAAAGATTGGATGACAAATAATTTTCTCCAATTAAATTTGGATAAGATAGAGATATTAATTATTGGACCAAAAAACACTACACAGAATCTTGTAGATTACAATCTGCAACTAGACGGATGTACTGTTACTTCCTCTACAGTCAGAAATCTGGGTGTTATATTAGACAGCAATTTGTCTTTTGAAAATCATATTTCCAATGTTACAAAAACTGCATTCTTCCATCTTAGAAACATTGCCAAGCTACAAAACATGTTATCCGTTTCTGATGCAGAAAAGCTAGTTCATGCATTCATGACCTCTAGACTGGACTATTGTAATGCACTTCTAGGTGGTTGTCCTGCTTCGTCAATAAACAAGCTACAGGTCGTCCAAAATGCAGCAGCTATAGTCCTTACGATGTCAAGAAAATATGATCATATTACCCCAATTTTACAGTCTCGGCACTGGCTACCTATTAAGTTCCATATCAGTTACAAATTATCATTACTTACCTATAAGGCCCTAAATGGTTTAGCTCCAGCGTACCTAACTAGCCTTCTACCACGTTACAACCCATCACGCTCCCTAAGGTCACAAAACACTGGACTTTTGGTAGTTCCTAGGATAGCAAAGTCCACTAAAGGAGGTAGAGTTTTCTCACATTTGGCTCCAAACTCTGGAATAGCCTTCCTGATAATGTTCGGGGTTCAGACACACTCTCTCTGTTTAAATCTAGATTAAAAACACATCTCTTTCGCCAAGCATTCGAATAATGTATCTCTTAAATTGAGAGTGTAGTTGCATCTGATCAAATGTGCATTTTTATTCATTAGCTTGGGTTAAACTAATTTTACTTTGTTTGATCAGCAGCTATGCTAATGATGTCTCTATGTGTTTCTCTGTTTCTGCTGGGATCTTCATCCCGTGGTAACTAGGATTTACAAGCTCCAGTCTGGATCCAGAACACCTGAGAAGAGATGATGCTGACCCTCAGAGGACCTCAGATGATGCTAACCCTGAATCAACAAACATAACTAACAATTATTGCTACAAGTGTGACTGCATCATATAATAACTATTAATTATTAATATTAATAATGTTCATCATCTAGCTGACTACGTCTTGTATTAATTTTTCTAAAAATCCTGTCAAACGTGCACAAACTGATAGTCACCACCATAAGCTACTACCAAATATTGTAGAAACATGATTTTCTGTAAAGTTGCTTTGTAACGATTTGTATTGTAAAAAGCGCTATACAAATAAACTTGAATTGAAAATAAAACTTGAATTGAATGTATCTTATTTGTACTTTACAACTTTATAAACTTTATGCAAGCATTGTGTCCTACCAGCCGAGCAAAAGGAACAACTACAATTATTAAAGCATTATTGTATGGTGCTTCCACTGTCCATCATAAAACTGTTTACTGCACATACATTTCACATTTGCTTACACACCGAAGATATATGAGTAAAAATAATAGCTTATCAACAGCTATCCAGATGTGGCCCATAAACATTAGGCTGAAAATAACCTAAAACGTTCTTTAACATGATCTTGCAGAGTTATAAACACATCTATAGTGTGCAGCAGACGGAAGGATTTCAGCTGTTTAACAAGCTTACTGAACTGCTTGTTTACACTCACAAACAATCTTTTGATGCTTTCAGTGTGTGTTCTTCACATTGTGGCGAGAACACGTAAACAACTCGTGGCTCAGAAAGAGTCGGTGTGCTTCATCCGAACTCTTGTGAGATCTGATCATCTTTAGCTGCACAAGGATCATCATCATTAGCATGTCGTGATATGCTGAATTTTGTCGCTAGATGTGGCAGACTAAACTGTGGAAATATAGCATGCTCACTCAAGATTTGAGCCAAGATGTCTGCTGCATTTACAAAAACATATTGATTAGACTGATGGCAATCTAGCGGACAACTACGTTTCTGCTTTCAGTCAAAAAGCAAGTCAGGAGATTCCATTAACAATAACTAATCAGATCACGTCTAAGTTCCTGTCTAACACCATTTGATCTCACATTCATGATCCCCCGACTTCCTCCCATTGGACGAAGCAATATGTTCATGCACAAAAACAACTCTAGAATGAAACGGTCGGAACTGGAGTCTGGAACGGAACAGCCGCAGCAGCGGGAGGCCACTCGCAGACGGTAGCATGCATACTTTATTTTGTAACCGAGCTATTGAAATTAGCTTTTTGAGGGGATGTGGGAACCAAGATAGCAGAGGCAGTATGAAAAAAAATCATGTTTTTTAAAAAAGACGGAAACAAGGCTTTCAATGACCTGACTGTTTCCTTAGCGACGCCACTGCACTTTCTTCTTCCTGGTACCATTTAAATGCAGCATCGTCCCAGGAACTAGCCGTCTGCTCATTTCCTGTCTGCCGCCTGTTTGAATTACACCCCGTTGGACTCCCTCCTCTTCTCTCCTCTCCTCTCTCTCTCTCTTACTCTGTTCCATTTCATTTTTCCATGTGTTAAAAACTCTCAACAGACTATTTGCTCTACTTTCCAGGAATGCCTGCATGATTTTAGTCCCAGGCTCAGACGTCATACCCAGACTGTCGGCTGAACGTCGGATGCATAACAAAATGGGAAATGCTTTGGGAGTTCTGAAGTCATCATCTGATTGGATGAACTTTACATGGTTCCGGAAGATGTGTGTTTCACGTTCTTTAGTGGACCATCTGGAAACAAAGCTGTTACGATGCCTAACACTCCCAAGAAGGAAGAAAGCCATCATGTTTACAACTGTGACAATGAGCGTTCGTCAGGATCAACTGAACACTGGAATGTTGCGCCAACACAACGTTCTGTTATTGCAGGGACATCAACTTTACATTTCCACACCCTGACACTGAACAAAATCAAGTGTGATTGGTTGCTTAATCATGTCTTTGAGACGTCTTTTGGGGCGCTCCTTGGTCAATAAAAGC
This sequence comes from Carassius auratus, assembly GCF_003368295.1. Classification (NCBI taxonomy): domain Eukaryota; kingdom Metazoa; phylum Chordata; class Actinopteri; order Cypriniformes; family Cyprinidae; genus Carassius; species Carassius auratus. The sequence continues at coordinate 28,837,845 of NC_039244.1, forward strand.
TGTATTGGAGTCCTGACCTTTTTCCATCATTCTGAAGGTCTGGCTACGTGAGACTAGCATGATCTAGCACAGTGGTGTTCATTCTTGGTACTGGAAGAATAAAGCCCTGAAGAGTTTAACTTGTCCCAAGATGATTCTAGTAATCCTGAAGACCTTGATTGCCTCACCTAAGATCCTGTCCTCCAGTATAGTTGACAGAAAGCAAAGAACTTGAGCCTGCAACGGACCACTGAATCCACACAACCTTTCTCAACTCGCAAACTGAAACCTTACAATGTTGAAAAGTGAATTAGCTAAACTACAGTAGGGATGTTTTCCAAGGTTCACATGGCACTAGCACCCTCCCTCTGAATGCCAGAGCTCAGTCCAACTGGGTGCTCCTGGGGATCTGCATTACAAAAACACGTTCCGAAGTGCACAGACTCCCTTATTATCTTAATGGGGCATTTTATAGTCAACTCAAGTCTGGATGAACCAAGCGCCTGCTGGTGTTTACACTCTTGTTTCAACTAGGTATCAACTAGGATACAGAAGGAATAAGAAGAGAACAGTAGAATGAGAAATGTTAGGTGAAACCTCAACCAAACCCAAATGCACAGTGCTACCACTGTGAGGAAGAGAAAGCATTGTAATGATTACAATTCTATATTGAACTACACTTGGTCATATTAAAAACCTGTTAGTAATAATACAGACTAAACAAATGACTCTTTTTCTCAATTCATTAAAAAGGTCTGGTGAACGAAAGTCTTTATTTTGCCAATCAGACTACACAGGTCATGCTATTCTGTATGATTCCTATTGTTTGCAACAGTATCACAGATGTGTTTACAATTTGTTCTTTTAGTTCATGGTACACAGTCCAAATGTAAATTCTCACCGAATGCAATTCACACTGCAAGTTCAGCCAAAACATTTGTTTTTCTTTTGTGTGCAGCATCACCTGAGGAGAAACAAATAAAGAGCACTACTGTTACCATTAAATAGCAGTATATGAAAGAGTATTAGAGTATTTTAGTCTCCATACTATTGGCAGAAGAATGTAGTCATTACCGAACTGTTAACAGATTCAACGTCACAAAACAATACAATTCCAGTATTTTATAAAATATGTTTTTTTTTCTCGATTCCCAACTCTACTCTTCAACCAAACATGCCTTCAAAGGCTCCAAGATAAATGTTGTCTCTTTACTGAACAATCACATTCTCTTTTCTTCCCAATTTTTTACATATATATATATATATTTTTGTACTAAAAGTGCGAGTGTTCCTCTACAAAGTTCCAAAACTCCCACAAAGACCATTAAGAATAAATTTATTATAGCCATTTTGATTTCGTTGCATGTTCCAGGGAAATAGTGGAATTATAAAAATGGAGGGCTATTTTTCTCTCCTCCAGAAAGCGTGAAAGTGGAGCCACAGTCTAGCGGCTGTTTTACATGTCCCTGACTGTGTGAGGGAGGATTTGCTTCAGTAAGCCCTTTTTCTGCATGTCTGGCCAGCACATTAAGACAGAGTACTCCCAATAATGTGTGTTAAAATGTACACTGCATGTGTGCACGAGACTCTACACAAATTTTGTGTCTCTTGCCATTAGAAGTAACAAACCCAAACTACACTATTTTACCCAATAAATCATTCCCCTCCGGCTCAACTGCAACCACGTATACCCCATTTTGCTTTCATGGACTGTATAAATTACGCTGTATTCTCTATTTGTCATTGAAGTATTCGATTGTTCATCAGAATACAATTTAGAAAAATTCATGTTTCTTTTCACGTTTTGTCTACTTGTCTGGGACTCGGTAGGCGGGGTTAAAGAGGGTTATGCTGAGTGTATGGTGTGTGTGTGTGTGTGTGTGTGTTTGTACTGTCTGAAAGCCTTGGCTGGCTGTGTAGAGGGTTAGTGGGCCAATGAAAAAGCCTGTGTGTGTGTGTGTGTGTGTTTGGCCGGGTGAAGCAGGGCTGCTGTAGCATATAGTGGAAACCTAATGGATCTTTCCTCTGTGGGCCAAAGTCAGACTCATCTCTGGACTCGTGCTCCTCTCCGTCTACCTCCCCATCCAGAAAAACAGTCCAGTTGTCAGGCTGCAGATATGCAGCTTTCCGTCCTTGCATACATCACTTTCTCTCCCAGACAGGCCAAGTCTCAACCCCCCTGAACCTTTCACCCTTTAGCTAAATGGACACTGGTTCCCTGCTGCAGCTGGACACAAGAGGGGGCATGAGGTTTGCACACAGCTCTGGCGGATGTGGTCAGTGCAGGCAATGATGAAACCGCTGTCATGCCACTTTAACCAAAATAAGCACCCTCTTTAGATACAAAAATGCATCTTCTTGGAACACTTCTGAATCAAGTTTGTTTTTTTTGTTTTTTTTGTTTTTTTGACAGTAAAGATATGAAATTGGGGGAGGCATAATACAGATGATAGATGCTAATGGCTAGGCCATGGCTGAGGTTGGAATCTGAATTATTATTTTGTAGGGTGAAGGTCAAATCATTCCTACTCAGATCTGACAGAGAGGAGGCTCCAAAAAATAAAGACAACACTTGAAGTTGTTTGTAAAGGTTGATTCTGGAGATCTTCTATCACCTTCAAGAGCTGAAGTGATACCGTACATGAAAACTGACAGATATCACGATATTCCTGAGGTTATATTCAGTCTGCCAAAGAAGACAGGACAACGACAAATGACTGGAGAATTGGCTTTATGACTGTTTCAAATACCTTCAATATTCACATCCATTCAACTACAGCTTACTTCTGTATTGTCAGCACTAAAAGAAACTGACCTAGAGAACACATTGCCAAATGGATACACTGCTCATTTGTTCCTGTTCTCCACATCGACTGTCCTTACAAAGAAGACTGATTCTCCAAGGAAGACACTAACTTGCTATTGCATTTATATCAATATAAAGTTACCAGGCTGGTGTTCAAAATAACTTTTTTGAGCTTTATCTCCATTTCATAGTGATCAGGACCTGCCACAAAGTTTAAAATTAAGCAGAAAAAAAGAGTTTCAAGCCATGCACACTGAATTATCTCTGTCTTTACCTGTAAAAATGGATGCACAGGAGTTATTTACACAAATTTGTACTTTGTTGGTCACCCTTTTAAGAGTTTCCACCTTTTGGATAATATTCACAATCCTGATGGGAAATATACTGGGAGGAATGTTAGCTCATAACATAACTGTTATTCAGCATGGGAGCATCATTATTTTTCATGAGAACAAATAAAGGAGATATCAGCTTAAATCCAGCGCAGTTTCTATCAAATGGAGCATCCTGCGGTGCTTGGACCGATGCTATAGGAACGACTTCAACAGGACGTTGATGTTGCGTTCAGGTTCAACTTCTAGCCTGAATCCACTCTCTGAAGGTTTTTTTTTTTTTTTTCAAGAAAACTGACTCTCTACTCCTTGGGAGTTTAGTGACCAGACATCCCTGCAGCTTCTTTCTCGAAAGACCCATTAATCATCACTTAACTGTGTGGGTGGGTGAGGGGATTTTTCAAGGGAACTTGATGTTATTTCTGTCCACAAGAAAACAAATTGGGGAAAGGGGGGTCCTTTAGAGGTCTTTTTAACAAGACCACCCCACCGCCTTTGACGGCAGGGCCAAAAGAGTAAAACATAGGAGCGGTTTTTAGGGGGAGAAAACATTATTGACTTTGGAATCTCCCTTGTTGCTCTCTGTCAGGAGTGAAGGCCGGGGTGCTCTTTATGGGGCATTCAGTGGACATTTGGATTGCAGCAGTACTCATTCCTCTTTGATGTCACCTCCTGCCAGTTTCTGCTCTCCACTCCCAGAAAAAGGTCACAGAGAGTCACACTGCAATTCCTATATTTTACCACCCAAAATGGCTTCTTTGCTTATTATAGGTAGTTTTATGTGAAGTCATTGCGTAATAGAGTGCGCAGACAATTTTATGACTGCAACTGTGTCATTTTCAGCGACCTCTCAATTTAAGGATCAGCAGTGGTCTCTCATCATCCATCTTGTTGCACTGAAACCTTCCACCATGTATAATTATATGCTGAAAATGA
>NC_039244.1:28846897-29079397 GCF_003368295.1 Carassius auratus
CAGAAAAGGAAAAAAGCACCAGGCCCAGATTGTGTTACACCAGCCTGTCTGAAATCCTGTGCTGACCAGCTGGCCCCCATCTTCACACAGATCTTCAACAGATCGCTGGAGCTGTGCGAAGTCCCTTCATGCCTCAAACGCTCCACCATCATCCCCATCCCTAAGAAACCCAAAATTACAGGACTAAATGACTACAGGCCTGTGGCTCTAACGTCTGTAGTCATGAAGTCATTTGAAAAACTGGTGCTGGGCCACCTGAAGGACATCACTGGGCCCTTGCTGGATCCTCTTCAGTTTGCCTACAGAGCAAACAGGTCTGTGGATGATGCAGTAAACATTGGACTGCATTATGTTCTGCAACACCTAGACAGACCGGGGACTTATGTGAGGATCCTGTTTGTGGACTTCAGCTCGGCCTTCAACACGATCATCCCAAACCTCCTCCTGCCCAAACTAAATCAGCTCTCCGTGCCCACCTCCATCTGTCAGTGGATCAACAGCTTCCTGACAGACAGGCAGCAGCTAGTGAGGCTGGGAAAATACACATCCAGCACCCGTACAATCAGCACCGGAGCTCCCCAGGGCTGCGTTCTCTCCCCACTGCTCTTCTCCCTCTACACCAACGATTGCACGTCTAAGGACCCCTCTGTCAAGCTCCTGAAGTTTGCAGATGACACCACACTCATCGGCCTCATTCAGGACGGTGACGAGTCTGCTTACAGACAGGAGGTAAAAGAGCTGGCTGTCTGGTGCAGTCTTAACAACCTGGAGCTTAACACCCTCAAAACAGTGGAGATGATCGTGGACTTCAGGAGAAACCCCCCTGCACTCCCCCCACTCACCATCATGAACAGCACTGTGACTGCAGTGGAGTCATTCAGGTTCCTGGGAACCACCATCTCTCAGGACCTGAAGTGGGACATTCACATTGACTCCATTGTGAAAAAGGCCCAGCAAAGGTTGTACTTCCTTCGCCAGCTGAGGAAGTTTAACCTGCCACAGGAGCTGCTGAAACAGTTCTACTCCACCATCATTGAATCCATCCTCTGCACTTCAGTAACTGTCTGGTTCAGCTCAGCTTCTAAATCTGACCTCAGAAGACTACAGAGAGTAGTCCGGACTGCTGAGCGAATCATCGGTTCAACTCTCCCATCTATTCAAGAACTGTACTTATCCAGAGTGAGAAAAAGGGCTGTCAAAATCACTCTTTGAACTGTTGCCATCTGCTGAGCGAATCATCGGTTCAACTCTCCCATCTATTCAAGAACTGTACTTATCCAGAGTGAGAAAAAGGGCTGTCAAAATCCCTCTTTGAACTGTTGCCATCTGGTCGACGCTACAGAGCACTGAGCACTAGAACGACCAGACACAGGACCAGTTTCTTCCCTCAGGCAATCCATCTTATGAACAGCTGATAATAACGGCGAACACACTACACTTTATATTTATATACACACACACTTTATTTATCTAACACACATACTTAGTATACACTTAAATTTTGCACATAATACACATGTACATACATAACTTCATTTTGTCATATACCTGCCTACAATTGTCATTTGTATATTGTCATTCACTATATACTTATTTTTATTTTTTTATTCTTTTATTATGTGTTTTATGTTCTGTCGCTGTCACTCTGTTGTACTGCGGAGCTTCTGTCACGAAAACAAATTCCTCGTATGTGTAAACATACCTGGCAATAAAGCTCATTCTGATTCTGATTCTGATTCTCCTCCGTGGGACTCGAGACCGGTGGGTTGAGCAGGTGTCGCTCTTCTCCCTATCACTCCAACGGCCTCGCTCTGTTCCCACGTCTCTCAGCCCCGCCCCACTTGTCACAATGGTTTAAATTGTACTTATATGACCGCCATCAGTTCGTAGCAGTGAATGAAGAGGTATCATATCGATCAAAAATGCAGTATGGAGTACCTCAAGGCTCAGTACTAGGGCCGCAACTCTTCACGCTTTATATGTTACCCTTGGGAGATATCATCAGGAAACATGGTGTTAGCTTTCACTGTTATGCTGATGATACTCAGCTCTATATTTTTTCGTGGCTAGGTGAAACACCCCAATTTGAAAAACTAATAGAATGTATAGTCAATATAAAAAACTGGATGATGAGTAATTTCTTACTGCTAAATTCTGAAAAAAACAGAGGTGTTAATAATAGGACCTAAAAACTCTGCATGTAATAACCTAGAACACTGTCTAAGACTTGATGGTTGCTCTGTCAATTCTTCATCATCAGTTAGGAACCTAGGTGTGCTATTTGATCGCAATCTTTCCTTAGAAAGCCACGTTTCTAGCATTTTTAAAACTGCATTTTTCCATCTCAAAAATATATCTAAATTACGGCCTTTGCTCTCAATGTCAAATGCAGAAATGTTAATCCATGCATTTATGACTTCAAGGTTAGACTATTGTAATGCTTTATTGGGTGGTTGTTCTGCACGCTTAGTAAACAAACTACAGCTAGTCCAAAATGCAGCAGCAAGAGTTCTTACTAGAACCAGGAAGTATGACCATATTAGCCCGGTCCTGTCCACACTGCACTGGCTCCCTATCAAACATCTTATAGATTTTAAAATATTGCTTTTTACTTATAAAGCCCTGAATGGTTTAGCACCTCAGTATTTGAATGAGCTCTATGTCCGCTACGTTCTCAAAACTATTAATACCTAGAATATCAAAATCAACTGCGGGTGGCAGATCCTTTTCCTATTTGGCGCCTAAACTCTGGAATAACCTACCTAACATTGTTCGGGAGGCAGACACACTCTTGCAGTTTAAATCTAGATTAAAGACCCATCTCTTTAACCTGGCATACACATAACATACTAATATGCTTTTAATATCCAAATCCGTTAAAGGATTTTTAGGCTGCATTAATTAGGTAAACCGGAACCTGGAACACTTCCCATAACACCCTATGTACTTGCTACATCATTAGAAGAATGACATCTACACTAATATTAGTCTGTTTCTCTCTTTTTCCGAGGTCAACGTAGCCACCAGATCCAGTCTGTATCCAGATCAGAGGGTCACTGCAGTCGCCCGGATCCAGTACGTATCCAGACCAGATGGTGGATCAGCACCTAGAAAGGACCTCTACTGCCCAGAAAGACAGCGGAGACCAGGACAACTAGATCCCCAGATACAGATCCCCTGCAAAGACCTTGTCTCAGAGGACCACCAGGACAAGACCACAGGAAACAGATGATTCTTCTGCACAATCTGACTTTGCTGCAGTCTGGAATTGAACTACTGGTTTCGTCTGGTCAGAGGAGAACTGACCCCAACTGAGCCTGGTTTCTCCCAAGGTTTTTTTCTCCATTCTGTCACCGATGGAGTTTCGGTTCCTTGCCGCTGTCGCCTCTGGCTTGCTTAGTTGGGGTCACTTCATCTACGACGATATCATTGACTTGATTGGAAATAAATGCACAGACACTATTTAACTGAACAGAGATGACATAACTGAATTCAATGATGAACTGCCTTTAACTATCATTTTGCATTATTGAGACACTGTTTTCCAAATGAATGTTGCTCAGTGCTTTGACGCAATGTATCTTATTTAAAGCGCTATATAAATAAAGGTGACTTGACTTGATTTGACATTTTACAAGAAATTTCACATTTAGTTGTGTTACTTGGCTTTTTTATAAATTGTAAGGAAAAAAGCTTGAAAGGTTGTATAGGCCTTACGTACGGACTACTTTAAGATATTCACAGATAACAAATTAAAGTTAAAATAATAATAACAACAAAAACAACAACAATAAAATGTAATATAAGCATTTATTTACATTTTGAACACACAAATGTTATTTTTACACACGCATAATTTGGTTTTCACCATAATTTGGATGAATGATCAACATCAAACTGTCTATAAGTTTTGATTGTGGTAAACAAGATTGAACCAACTTCTTGACATGGATTAAATTTGTGTGTGTGTATATATATATATATATATATATATATATATATATATATATATAATACCCACTTTTCTTACCACCTGCTTTTTATTAGGAAAGACCCTATTTATAGCAAGTTCAATCTGATTTCTAATTGAGCTCTGACCACTTATATCCACTCCAGTCTTTTCCGTATTTAATTGCAAAAGGTTTAACGCCATCCAATTTGTTAAATTGATTAAACATGATTGAACAACTTCTAGGCTCCTTAGGTCCTTTAGAACTCAATGACAAGTATTATTGTAAATCATCTGCATAAAAGTGATAATTTATATTATGTAATCGAATTACAGCACCTAATGGGATCATATAAATAGAAAACAATGTTAGGTCCTATTGCTTCGCCACCGTCGCTGTATATGCTCTTAAGACATAGGCAGTTGCACTTATTATGGACTTAAAGGGATAGTTCACCCAATGATCAAAATTATGTAATTAATAACTCAAACCAGTGAGACTTCTTCAAACACAGTTTAAGATATTTTAGATTTAGTCCGAGAGTTCTCAGTCCCTCCATTGAAGCTGTGTGTACGGTCTACTGTCCATGTCCAGAAAGGTAAGAAAAACATCATCAGAGTAGTTTTTTTGTTATTGTTGTTTTTTTGTGAATGAGTGATTGGACGTTGCCAGATGCTTCCTAGGGTTCTGCTACCAGAAAGACATCTAGACAGATCTAATGTCATTCATTTAATCCGGCATGGACTACTGACCTATAGTGTTTAGTTCACTAGAAGTGTAGTATGTTGCCATGACCTCTATTAACTTGCTGGAAAAAGGGAATTAGGTAGATGTCAGTAAAATGAGAGGAAGAGGAATATAGTGTTCACTGAGGGCGCCATGCAGCTGAACTCATGAAACGCTACGCTAGCTCTCGGTCTGGAGAAGTAGATGAAGACGAGCAGAGGTCAGGCTAAACATCAATCAGTCAGCGTGCGTTCATGAGATGACCGGCGCTGGGTGTCAACCTGCATGAGAGACAGAGAGAGACAAAGAGAGGACACCGGCTGACCCGCAGGACGAGGGAGGGAAAACAGCCCTCCAGGAGGAGACCCTGGAATCTGATGCCCAATCAACATTTACAAGAGACGCTCTCTGTGGAAAGACAGTTCTCACATGATGAGGCTTCATGAAACTGCTCTGTAAAACTGGTACTGTTGTGGGACTCACTTTAAATGGAAAAACAGATTTGTAACTAATATTTTATGAGCTGGAGGAGTTTCATTATGCATCTGGTGCATCAGGACGTTTACAGTGAAAATATAGTCAATTATTATCAGGATACTAAGTTTCAAATGAATTCTGAAAGAAATGCAGTCTTCATGCCTTGTTCACACTCTTAGGGGTGGAACTATAGTGTAATGACAAGCAGATGCCCACAGCTTTGATGACTTGCCAAAACCATTGACTATCATTAACTATACTTACCTTTGCAAAACGTTCCCTCACTATAATTAATATTAAACTGCAGAGTTGTTACCAAATTTCAGTCAATTAATCAAACACCTTCATCCAGGGCACAAAGCAAAACAATATACCTTCATCCAAATACTTGAAAACACAAGGACGAGGGAAAAAGCAAAGCAATCTAATCCTTCAACATTACATAAACCTTGTTTAGAGATCAGAGAAGGACTGAATAACAACAGCAGCAAATATGAATCTCACAAGGGTTTTGCAGAATCACAAAAATCAGTACATTGCTATGTATTTGTTGACACTTTAAATAGGTTTAATTAGGTTTAGGGTTTTTCTTTTATTGACTGTGTTTGCTGACCGCAGGAGCTTCACCCAAAGTGTTTGATGATGAGCTCAAATTATAAACCCTAAATCAAATTTTAACCTGTGACCCCAGCCCTAATCCTCACCCTAACCTTCACCTCACCCCTATCATTCTTCATAAGACAGGAGAACATGACAATGAGGAAAACAAAACGGCCATTAAAATGTAGCATAACACGTCCAATTTTATAATGGGAGAAAAGGATACATGTGACCTGTGCTGTCGAAATAAGTCACAATGAGCAAATTTATATCTTCATATTCTCCATAAAAAAATAAAATAAAATAAAAACTTTCATAGTGATTTGTTGGAACTGGACGAAAAATGACTGAGCTACACAGATTTGAAGTTGATAGAGTCAGCAAAATCAATTTTGAGTAAAATCGAGTTAAAGATTTCTGAAGGTTCCAAAGCAAAATCACCTGCAATGATGCATATTTTCCTCCACTTCTTTTCTTGATAATAATTGCTATGCTACAAAGCTTGCATTGTGACGAAATAGAAAAATCAATTAGATTTTTTTTTCCTCTTGAACACACATCCTGTATGAATTTTTTTAAAATTCTGTTGAGTATTTTTTTTTCTTCCTTGCAACAGCTGACAGCTTTATGTTCAGGAAGGCATGACGTTCATCCACGTGTGAACTGAAGATGAATCACGGCTGACGTAACCACTCCGCACCACTAGTGGCACTATTCCAACGAGACATCTCCCCTCCTCTCATACACTGTCACAGACCTTCTCTGCCTAAATCCTGAGCGATCGTCTGCATTTTCTTTATCATTGTCTCAACTCAAAATTCTCTTTTGGAACTGTACTAGACTTTGCCAAGACCTGATGTCATTTTAATAACACCCTGATGCATGACATCACCCTTATCAACGTCAAGTGCGCTATAAATATAGCATATCATTTATTCAAATCTCTAATGTGCATCATTTCGTATGTTGGCTAATCCCTAAGAGCTGCATTAAACATAGAATAAAAATAGACCCGGCGTACGGTTTATATTCTGGGAGCAAGTTGGACAGACATTCGAAATGCATTACTTTATTACTTTTTGCTGCTCATTTGTATCTAAAAAAATAATTTTGGAAGTGGGTGTAATATCATTAAGAGCAGTTTGTCACAATAACGTCTAGGAACGTCAACACTGACCCTTAATTTCCAATCAAATGAGCTTTTTTCTTTGCGACCAGAGCCTGAACTTTCATGACTTGAGTGTGGTAGAGGCCATGTTTATAGCTCTGCTGGCTAACGCTAGTTTTAAAGGGAGCACCTGTGCCACATAAATCTGTAACAAACTCCCCGACCAGTATGTTACATTTCTAATAAGCACCAGAGAGCGGAGGGAAGGGAAAAAGAGTGACGTGAAAAAGAATGGCTACTGTATGGAGCCATAATAAGAGCCAGCTGTAGGTCATCCATGTTAGGACCGCTCTGAGTGTGTGTGTGTGTGTGTGTGTGTGTTTGTGGGGAGATTTGTACCAGGGAAGGAAAGCTGGTAGGCACATCATAAATCCTACTCATTTCAGGTTCACTCTCGATGTTCGGCGGAGGGCCTGCACCGCGCTGAGCAAATTGCCTGTGATTAAAGAAACAAAAAATAGCCCCTCTTCCCTCTTTGCTCTCTGGTCTGCTTGAGCACAAAAAGCCATTGTCTGACAGCGTAGAGATCAGCAGGCCAACAACACCTGCAGTTTCACATAATATTCTGAGGACTAATATCTAACTTATGTGTTTTATATGCACTTTGATATAAGGATGAAGTTGCCAATATTTGTGTAATTTGTAATAGGATTACCAAAATAGTTACATTCTTTCTCTTCAAACCACTCTAGCGCTCTTACAAATCAAAAGTTATTCACTTTAGCTTTGGCAAAAAACCCTTTTAGTTGATTTGCTGAGTTAACTTTATGGCTAAAAAGAAAAGTTAATCTAAAAACAACAACAACAAAAAATCTGTCACCATTTACTCATTGAACACAAAAGAAGATATTTTGAAGAATGTTGTTAACCGAACAGTTAATGGTAGCCATTGACTTCCACATCATGGAAAAGAAGAAGAAAAAATATACTACAGTACTAAAGTCAATAGCTACCAGCAATTGTTTGGTTACCAGCATTCTTGGTATTATCATAAAGGTACATATTAGATATCTAACATACTAATATACTAGAACATCTAGACATAAAAACATTTTTTTCCCCATGCCATCTCCAGCTTAAACATCTGACATATGAATCATTACCTGTGTTCTGTAATTCTGTGTTCTGTAAATCATTTCTGTAAATCTTTAATTATTGCCTTTCTCAAGTATTATGTGGAACTGAAAAGTGATGTGACATTCAGCCAAGTATGGTGACCCATACTCAGAATTCGTGCTCTGCATTTAACCCATCCGAAGTGCACACACACAGAGCAGTGTGTGTATCATTTATACAGTTCTATATGGAGTAGAAAAACACAAATCTATACATAAATCAATGCACTGTTCCAGATTCTTTCACATTATTTATAAGTTTTACAAATTTATTAAGTTTTGCTAAATTCATTTTTCTTTTTTGTCCTCATATCAGATATATGCATGTATGTATGCATGTATGTTTGTATGTACCAGAGCACCTTAAAACAAATAATTCAGATTCTGATATACATCTTTTAGAGGGGGTACAAAGGTGACCCTTTAAAGGTTCTGCCCAGTGAAAAGCTGCTGTACTACTAAAGGCACCAATATACCATTAAGTGGAATCAAAGAGCAAACTGTTGTAATGTATTTTCAAACAAAATCAGGCCAAAGTAGAGTTGTTTTTAGCCTTTCATCAGTTCTGGGGTTGCATGATTCCTCTATTCCAGCAATATTTGGATTCAAGTATTGTTTCCAGTCTTCTGAGAAAGAACGGCGATTATACCTGTTCCAAAGACAGCTAGGCCTTCAGAGAAAAAATATTTTAGACCGGTTGCAACATCTGTGATTATGAAATGTTCTGAAAAGTGTGTTGTGCCTATGTCAGAAGCAGAGGCTACTAGTAACTTAGATCCCTTAAAGTTTGACTATAGACAAGGGAGAGGAACTGAGGATGCACTTGAAAAAAAAAAAAAAAAAAAAAAAAAAACTACAAAAAAAAAAACAATTGAGGATCCTAAAGATTATGCTCAGTTCATGTTTGTTGATTGTAGCTCTGCTTTGAATAATATTCACCCCCACTTGTTAATTGATAAGACAAATCAGTTGACTGTAAACCTCTTTTTTAATTAAGTGGTACAATGTTTGTTTGTTTTCAGATAGAACTCAGTGTAAACGTAAATAGTCTAATTTCACATCAAAAGAGCAGCAGTACGGGTGTTCCCCAAGGGTGTGTCAGCTCACCAATTCTTTTTACACTTTTTACAAATTAATTCTTAAACAGGCCTTCACAAAACTATATCACTATAAACTTTCAAGTTTGGATGAACTGTAAAGTGATTCAAGTTATAGTTCACCCCAAAATGAAAATTCTGTCAAGTTGTTCCAACCGATGAACACAAAAGAAGATATTTAGAAAAATGTTGGTAACCAAACAGTTGATGGTAGCCATCGACTAAATTACTATGGAATTACAATGAAAGTCAGTTGCTGCCATCAACTTGTTTCAGAATATCATCTTTTGCATTAAACAAAATAAGAAAAGGGTTGGAACAACTCGAGGGTAAGTCAATCATGATAACATTTTTAGGTGAACTATCCCTTTGAAGTTTTGGATCAACCATTGCAAAATCAGTACACCAGTGCCTGCAGTACTCGGGTAGTGCTCACAGTTTCTTTTTTTATTCTGAGGCATGGGTTATATGACAACATAACAAATGTTGTGCATGTAAAAACTGAAACTCAGCATGTAGCAGTTACACACGATGAGAGTATCACTCTGCTCTCTAATACAATGCACGTGTTACAGCTGCCGCACGGAAATTAGGATTGACATGCTTGTAACTTCGAACAGCTCTTCAATTCAGAATGAACACATATGACTCGAATAGAGTCTGCAGTGAAGCAGTCGAAACACTGTGTACCAGTGCTTCGTTTTAAACCTTGTTTCATGACTGTAATTTTACAATTAGTCCAAATACCAGTAGCACTTTATTTTGATAGACCACTTTAGAAATTCTGCTAACTATAAGTCACTTTGCAACTAAATGTTATCCAACAGTCGATAGATTATTAGTAGACTGTCTGGTAACAATTTGCAAGTATACAAAGTACTTTAAAATAATTTGAAGACTCTTTTATATTTGATTCATAGTTTATATAGTTTATGTTTTATTGTCCTTTGTTTATGTCTTAATACCTAACTCGTGTACAGTATTTAAACCAGAAAGTAAAGGAGTGTTTTAGATATAGAAGTTAATTGGAAGTGGATTAATTAGAAGTAAATATTTTCTACTTTATACTAAATTAACTTGTTTTCAGTAGAAATTAATTGCATTATTAGTGAGTGTTCCTGAAATACATTGATCACATTCATAAACATGACTAACTACATTTTTGTTGTTTTATGGTCTATCTATCTATCTATCTATCTATCTATCTATCTATCTATCTATCTATCTATCTATCTATCTATCTATCTATCTATCTATCTATCTATCTATCTATACTCTATGAAAATTAATAATATAATTTAACCTTATCGTTAATTCTAAACATAACTACTTAAAAAAGTAATAAGTAGGAGAATATAAAGTGACAATGATTATGTAAATGCATAAATATTGTATATGCATTAGTGTCTATGCAAATATAAGTAACTGTAAAATGCAAACATATAATCAGAAATCCTAAAACCATATACAAGCACAATCTAACTCTTTACACATAAGCAAATTAAACAATGTTAATTTGTAAATTACAGTGACATGAATGAAAAACTCACTATGTGTGCACAACTTGTTTATGTAATTTATAAACTACAAATTAACAATGCAAATGATTTTAAACTATTTTATTACTTCAGTTATTATAAAGTGCTGCCAAATCTGGGCTCTGGTAACACTTTATTTCAATGGTCCCTGAAATGCACAGTTCTGACTATAATTAACCCTTTCCTAACGGTCTACTAATATTCTGATGACAGCTAGTTTACATGTAGTTGCAAGTTAATGAGAGTTAGTGGACATAGTTGCAATCAAATAAAGTGTAACCCAAAAACCTTTATCTCTCCAGTTCTTTTTAAAAAAGTGAGTGTGCTAGACTGACTCAGGGCTGTTTATTATTGCTATTATCCAACACGGCCCACGTTCACCATAAACACGCGTGCACCTGTTGTGTTTGAATGCTCCACAAATGCAAACCAGACCTCGACGGGGGCTCACCAAAACAATGTGCGGTGGGAACCTTACGCTTGTGGCTAAACGGGCGGCGTTCACCTCTGTCAGGCTGGAGGGTCGGGGTTAGGGCGAGGGTGACGGGGTGGGGTGCCAAGGAGGATTTGGGGTGTAGAGAACTTCTCAGCCGGGCAAGAGTTCAACCCCATCACGGCAGGCCAATCTGTTCCAGACAAGCTAAATGACACATTATTGGATCCAGACCTGACATGGGCGCTGTGTATATTACATTACCAGACAGAAAACCCACTTCAGCTCATTACCTCCGCCCACAGGGAGGAGAGCGCAACAGACACATCCAGAGAAAGAAAGAAAGAAAGAAAGAAAGGCTCTCTTTTTGCCTCTCTGCCGGGAAACTGTCAGATATCCCCGAGACAGGTCTCTTGTGGAGCGATTTCTCAGAACACCCAAGACGTTCCTGGCCCGGAGAGATTTCTTCATGACGGTATTAGAAACACAGGACGGGATTCCAGTGCTCCTCTTCCTCGTCCCTCCCTCCCTGTGAAGATGAAAAGAAGGGGACGGGTTGACCAGGGCATGGCATTGAGGTTAACTCTTTCATCCTGGTTTCTATTAGGTTAGCTCCATCCCGTGGGGACACAAGGAGCAATAATAAAATGCTGGAGAGTGTGTTATTGTGGCTGGATTGAAATTTCAATTGAGCAAGGTAAAGCAAATAAATTCGCAAATTAAAATAGATAACCAATTTAATAGGTTTTGGTAAGAACTAACTGCCAAACAATATAAATGATGAGAGCTATTTAATTTTAATTCATCGGGGGTCTCTGAGGTTACACTTTATTTTGATAATGCACTTTAGACATTTTAATAATATAAGTAACTTTGTAACTACATCTTTGCAAAGTGTTAGAAGATATTAAACAGACAGTCCATTAATACTGTAATGACTGCTAGTTGACATGTTGATGCATAGTTACTCATAGTTAGTAGAATGTCTAAAGTGGACTATCGAAATAAAGTGTTACATTGTCTACACAAATTCAAATTCAAGTAAAAGTTCTTAAAATAAATAAATAAAATAAATTACATAATAAGAATTCCAGCGTAAACATTGTTATTACAATTCTATTACAATGTCATTACAACCTCTATTTAAAACTACATGATGAAATTAGATTTATTTATATTTATAATGTGAATGGATTTGAATTGGATTTGTTTCTTGTCATCATATAGATTTTGAAAATTTAGATTACAGCACAAAAGTACAATTGACAACTTTATGTGATTTTATGTTGGGTTTAAGTGTATTTTATGTTTCTAATGTCAGTCATGGCTTTTGTCTGTTGTGAAAAAACACCTTTTGTGTCTGATGGCAAACAAAATTATATGATTCATATTAAGTAAATGAGTAAATGCATTTAATAAATGTGATTGAAAACAATGTCATTGATATGAAACCAAGTACGATAGAATCAAAATAGTGTTTTCAATATTCATAAATAAGGATGCATACACATTTGTGCTTCTTTAAAGTTGTTCATATGTTTTAGATGCTGTCAATATCGAATGTTTCTGTGTTTACGCAAATGTTTATACATGCATGTTTGGTAGAACCACACTTTACGTAGAAAAAAGATCACGTTGGATCAGCCAACAGATTTTCTATGATATCTTTCTGTTCACATATGCACTTATGGTCACAAACACACTGGACAGTGGCGTGCCTCCTCTGGACAGGCAGGGTGTGTATCTTTATTACACATTTGTTTGAGAACGACACAGGTAGTAAATCGCATCACTGGCATGACGCCACTCCTGCGGAGTACACCATCCTTGTAGTGTCAGCGTGGAGATTATGGCGTCTGATTTACTGCGCCGTAATCTCATTCCTCAGCTCTTCAACAGGGTCATGTGCTGCAGTCCGGTCTCATATAGCCGCTCTCTTTGTCTCATGTAGTCATTCCCTTGTGACCTTTTCACGCTGCCTACCAAGTCGCCGAGGATTCCCTTCTCATCTGCCAAAGTCTGAAGAATAGCCGGGGTCACAAATAAAGGCCTGCCAAAAATACGAGAGTTACAGCTGTGGTGGTAGCCATGTTCACAGTAGTCAGTGAGTGAATATGACACGACCTGATGGGGCATATGAAACAATAACAGCTGTCTGCTGAGGCTCACTGACGGTAACAGTAGAGGAGCTACTGTGCGATGATGGGCATCTAATATGACAGATGCATTTATTCTGATGCCATAAAGGATATTTGGCTAAGCTAAATTCGGTTGTCAGTTCACTTGAGAGTTGTGTTTCTCTTCTTCAGTGCAGTGCAAAAAATAAAATAAAAAAATAAAAAAAATAATTCAAGGAATGAGGCACGTCTTGAGTCATTAGCGTTGCCAGATCTTGCTGGAAAAAAAGAAAGAAAATAAGAACAAGCTCATGATACTTAAAACAATCTATGTATGAAATAAGCCACATGAAAACAATATCACAACTTGCACCTGCCTAATTTAATAACTTCATAAACTTCATCACTTATATTAGCCAATCCCAAATAAGATTAACAATCACTGCTTATAATAAGTGGACATGGCAACCTGATAACATTCCAACTGTCTTTGTACAGTTGAACAGCTTTTATACATATATACGGTGTCTTTTAATAACATTCTTCTATTAATGATGTGGGTATTTTTTTTATGTTTTTAATGTTAAAATAATTATCAAATAACGGGATAATGTCTGATCCCAGCTTAATGATGTGCAAGTGTGATGGTGCATGAAGCGCAGCTTACACAGTGGTCACTTCCAAACCAAACAGTGTCATATCGTTAAACCTAGTGATCCAATGTGTAACCCATGTAGGGGAATGTTCACATCACATGTCCCTTGTGCAGATTGCATGGATTCCTGTTGACTTTACTGCATTTCTTCTGTGAAATTATGCTCTTGGTCACTATAAGCAAGCTAATATGTAGTGCAATCCATAAAATGCCGTTTGTGCACATGTGGTGCATGTTAGGTGAAATGTTAGGTGAAAAAACAATAAATTAGTAATCAAGTGCCATGATCAAAACAGCAACATCTCATGAGATGTCTAATCAGTTACAGATGAGGGAATTGTTCTGGAAACCTGTTTGAAAACAGTTGTTGTTTTGCTATTTATCACTAGTGGCAAATAAATTACACACTTCACCATTAAAGCAAAATATAATTTTAGATGTCTATCAGAGGGTGAGGAGGTGAATCGTGGTTGAGTAAATGATTTTGATTATTGGGTGAATTAATTATGAAACTGTCTACTTCAGTAAGAGAAAACACTCTTCATATATTTCTGTGCATATCATGTGTGCGGCTGAATAAATGGGATTTCTGAGACACAGCCTTCTACAGGACCCCAAAAGTGAGCTTTGTTCACGCTTTATTTGTCATCTCAGTCCCCCCCCCCCCCTCGGTTCTGTCAGCAGTATGTAGGAGGATCTCTTTAAGCGAGTACGGTTCACCTCCTCACCCTCTGACAGACAGGGCGACTGTGAGAACTGCACCAATGCAACAACTTAGCTGCCTCTTTTTTCGGCACCACATTATTATCGTTCAGAATAGACAGTTAACCAAGATGTGCAGCAACTGTGTGGCCATTAAGACACCCACTGAGAAAACACGCACACTCGCGCGCACACACACACACACTTTGACCAAAACACTCCACAGTTTTCCCACAAGACCTGAAAGAGTTCCTTGTACTGACCTATCTTAAATAAAATGCTTTCTTCTTATTGTAGATTTTTTGTTAGATATTAATGCATGTAAATAAACATTTCAAAAAGACTTATTTTCTCGTCTCAATGTTAATGCACTCTATAAAACATATATACCTTGGCTTTTGTGATGATGTTTTCAGACATTCTTCTTGTCTTGAGGACTCCTGTCCTGACAGAAGTAATGAGCAAGAAATGAAAAAAATGAGCATTGTTGTTTTATTTTTCTGATTTACTTTAAATGTTCACTATCATGTACATGTTGAATCTAAAATAAATTGTGGACAATGAGGACAGCAGGTCAATAGAGAAGATGTAATTCTTGTTGCTCACTTGAAACAAACGAACAAACAACAAAAGAAATGAATGCAATATTTGAGCACACGGCACATTCTGCATGTGTTTGTTACCACATCTGTGTGTATTTATGTGTGTGTGTGTGTGTGTGTGTGTGTGTGTGAGGCAGAGGGCAGCTCCAGCGCACGGTTCCGGACCATTAACAGTGATTAATAGGTTTACATGCTTTCCCATGATCTCCTCTGACTTGTGGAATAGAGCGCTCACCTATGAGCCAGAGGAGAGACTGACCACTGCCTCTCCGTAAAGCAGACATTACTCCCAAAATAAAGGTGCTTGTGACCGACGCCATAACCAGGGTTTGCTGGAAAAAGGATTTTTAAGAAATTGCATTTGCAAACCAAACAATGCATTTGGTAACTCTTTAGTTTGGGGATCAGTTCTCATACTATTAACTATTGCTTATTATCATGCATATTACTAGCATATTGACTGTTTATAAAGCACATTATAGTGTCTTTCTATGCACGAGCAGATTTTAGATCCCTTAATCATACAGTACCTAAACTGTATCAGCTATATATATATAATTATTAAGTGAGATGCATAATAATAATAATAATTATAATAATAATAATGTCAACTGATTAATTGTATTAAAATAGTACATTAATAAATAGTTTTAATTTTATGTATCTACTAATATATTTTGTATTAAGTTATTTTAACTTAAAACTATCAGTATTATTTCATAGGCATGAATCTTTCATAAGAAGCTATTTACTTAATGTTTGTGTTGTTGTCCAAAAAAAAACAAACAAACAAAAAAAAAACTTTTTAACACTTTGATGTGTGCATGTTCCTTAATTTTAATCAGAACATTTTAATCTAATCATTTATGGAAACAATTCCATTTAAACATATTATAAACATTTAATCATAACATAACAACATGAGAAATACATTTCATATATGGATAATAAAATGAAATGATATATAATTATCCATTTATTAAATGAACACTTTCATATATATATATAATTTGTTTAAGTGAAATGTTATTTAATTTTCTGTCTAATAATATAAAATAAATACTTTTATTAAAGATAGCACCCAACTATTTTTGTTGATCAAATATTCAGCTTTTGATTGTTGTCTGAAACGAGTCCTTACAGATCTGGTCCTAGTTCAGTGTGAAAGACTGCATGTGTGTTTTCTCTGCAAACACCTCCTGAACAAGCCTTGTACCCCGCTCCGAAACGAGACGATGGACCCACCTCAGATGTTTCTTTATAAATGCTCCTCTAATCTGCCGGAGATCACAATACTTCAGCGTATTTACACTCGCTGCAGAACACAGTCTGCTCTCTCCTGCACAAATATACAGCGCTTCGATGAAGAACTAATGCACTTCAGAAAGAGCGGGGTGTTTTATTCTCTCATATGCTCTCTAATCCTCCAGTATAAGAACCATCTGTGTAAATGTGGCTCTGGTGGGACAGGACAGTCACGGTGAGTGAGGAGCGCTGATATTACTGGGGTGACAAAATAATTCACTTCAGAAGACGTATGCTCTGTAAATAATTATTATGTACCATCTGATTCATTTTATATCATAATGTTTATTACTAGTCAATATACCTAAAATCAAAAACAGGCTATTATGTCAGTGGTCATGTTCAAAATATGATGACGGTCAGCACTGTAACGTTGTGCTGTCAAGACAAATATGATTCCTAACAATTCATGGCACATTTACCTTTGACTAAATCCAGATCGTGACACATGAATCCAGTGATACGGAGCGTTTCTGCTGGCGTCAGGACAATCCACACGCATTACAGAGGATCCGCTTACTAAACAAGTAATCATGAGACAAAGGTAAATAAATGAAAGGGTTATTAAGTGTCACGGGGGGGTTTTCTTTCACTGTGGCTCGTCTGAAGGCTGACGGACCCTCGAAGCGTCTGTCCACACTCGGGCCTCACATGAAGACTCAAACACGTGTTGAACCATGTTCCGCTTTTGTTGAAATCTGATGTTCCCACATAATACACATATAAATATGCACAAAGCTTCGGAGGTTTCTTAATTTCCTGTGCGGGGCCACACACAACTGCAGAGATTCCTGGGCTTCGAGCAATATTACTAAACCTGAGAAACTGTAATCTGCAGTAATATGATGTGTTTTTTTCTTTTTCTGAGCGGATTCCTCTTACAGAGCTGCATGCTTTCTTGCTCTTATGCCGTACTGAAGTGAACGTGTTATTATGGAGGTAAATCGTTATGTTGGTCAATGGTTATTTTTGGAAAAGCATAGTAATATACACTCTCTGCAGGCTTCATTGTTTCATAGTAAAAGAACCTACTACTGTACATCACCACAACAGACTTGACTTTCCATTTACAGTATAAGGAATTATATATATATATATTCTGTTGATACCTAAAATCACTATTTTGATGAGACATCATTGTGTGTGTGTGTGTGTTTGAAATTTAAAAAAAAAAAGGACTGGAGAGGCTTTTATTTATACTTTTTTTTTTTTTTTTTTTTACTGCATATATATATATATATATATATATATATATATATATATATATATATATATATATATATATATATATATATATATAATTTTCGGTTCCATTTCTGCTGTCTAGGGCCTAAATAAACAACATCAATTTCTGAGTGATGTATATATATATATATAAATTGATGGTAAATTATACAAACAATTACAAAGAAAAAGCAAGCAACACATTGGATTAAACATTATATTTTCTAGTAGAAAGTAGAAAGACTGCAATAGTATTTTCTTATAAAACGAACTCCAATAATCTGTTTTATTTAAAACTTTTAACATTTTACATTTGCCATAATCGTTTTGTTTCTAATAGTCAAATACACATTTATGGATGCATGCATGTATGTATCTATTTATTATTTATTGTTAGTTTGTTTGTTGTTTATTAAGGCCCTAGACAGCAGAAATGGAACCGAAAATTATTGGGAAGAAATGGGGAACACACACTGCATGAACTAATCACTGCATCATGGTTCCAACAATAAATATACATTTACATAAATAAATAAACAAACAAATAAACAAATAAATAAAGTACTTCCTGTTTACTAGAAATACAGACTTGACAGGAAAATAGATGAAATTAATTCAAATAGAATACATCAAATGAAAACACAAAACAGAATAGAAACGTTGGCTCAATCACAAGGCAGTCGATCACATCTCAGCCTGAAACCCAAACCTGCTCGCTGAAAGGCCAAAGGTAGAAGCATCTGAAGAACGTGCTGAGATGGAGAAAACTGAAGGAAGGAACATGGAAGCGCTGCAGAGGTACTGATCTGTCCCGTACCCACAGCAGCGCTCCACAACCCAAAACAGAGCCTCATTGTCCACGAGAAGGACATACCGCTGTTCCTTAACCTTCCAGAACCTGAGCTGCTATATAAAGCTCTCCTGGGTCACACTTGGATTCTTAATGTAGTTTTAATGCTTTGACCCCGTACCCTTTAGCGGTCCCTTTGCAGTTGTATTATGAACAAGGAGGGTACAGTACGCTGAATACACAGCTGGGTGGAAGTGTGCGGTTTCAGGGACGGGACCAGACTATTAATGCGTATTGGAACAGGAAACATCATTTAGCTTATTCAGAAATATCTGCATGACCTAAGGTGCGCATTTCTACTCGCGAAACTGCAGGAAGTTGGGAAATAAGTGCTTTGTGTTACTCCACCTCCCCGAGCGGTGCATAAATGCAACGAAACCCAGCAGCTTCTGATCTCTCAGTTGTGATCGCTTGATGTGGGAGCTTATATTTTCACCCTACAGAACAGAGCTTGTTTCTGAGCCGCCTTCGGCCAACTCTCGGGCGGCTCTCGGACTTCAGCGTCTGTCAGCGGCCTGTGCTTCCCCAGGGGTGTGCTGAGGAACAGACCAGGTCTTTTTCTGGAGGTGCCACAGGATGCAGTCAGGCGTCCACACCTGTGTTTGCTTCCCTCCGCTCTCATTAAACCGCTGATGCTTTTTATTTCCAGCACACTGGCTGCATTCATGAGAACTGTGAGATGTAAAAGCTGCTTCAGAAGGTGAACGCACACATCTTACTGAACAACAAAAGTGTTTGGATAATTAATTTAGCGCAAATGAATCCAAATTAGCCACCGATCAGAAAAGAACAAAAGATAGGATGGAAATTGTTTTATGTAAGTCAATGGCTACCAGCAACAGTTTGGACAATTTTGACTTTCCCTGCATATTTGTGAACAACAACAACAAAAACTATACCTATACATATCATTTTTTTATTTTTTATTTTTTTTATTTTTATGTCTGCACAGGCAGATTATTGATTGAAAAGACTCATTTTTGCATGGTGTATGGTAACACAATACTCTGTTATAACCTCAAACCCCTTTACCATTCACAATAATCTGTTTCGGAGAGAATGCCTTCAACACCACACAAAGAAAATATTTAAATTGCCACGACATGTACAAAAAAAAAAAAAAAAAAAAGAATACATACATTATAAAAACATAAAATGCAAAGTCAAAATAAATCACTTTCAATTTTCTTAGTGTGACATATTACTTAGTAAAACCGGATTTTCAACAAGAAAATGCAAGATGGAACTTGAGTTTAATCACAAATTGTCTGGAGGGTGAAAAGTGACTACACTGAAAATAACATGGCGTCGAAAATTTGACCCATGAAATAGTTAGTTAAAATTCACAAACAATTACAAAGGAATGGCAAGTAACTGAACAAAATACCATAGCCGTTTTACGGATTTCCTGCAGCTTTAACATTGCAAAAGAGTCACACATCATTGTAAATGTGTAGATGTGATGAATTCCCTCAAGACAAAGTTCAGCAATTAGCCTTCCATGTAAAGAGGCTGGAGCCCTCCAATGTAAATGTGTTGGATTTATGGATTCACTGCACCAAACAGACTGCTTCAAAGCCTGAACATCTGACTGGGAGTCCACAGATCTGATGGAGCTCACACACGACCGGCTGTAAATCTGGGAAACAGAGGAGCCCAGGGTGTGATGGGAGAGAAACTCCTCAAACTGGAGCCTCATATCTCTTCATTGACATTCCTGATAAGAGCTCCTCTGTTTTGATAACTCAACTAAAATGTTATGATCTGTACTTCATGAAGCCGAACAGCTGAGAAGCCCCCAGCACGCTCACACGACACACATTACCTGCACCTGTCTAACTCCTGCACCCTGGGAATATTTAGCTGCACATCATGGGGAGTGCTTTCTTAATTTAAAATGCATGAGAAAAAACAAAACAAAATTTGTGACCACCGCATGTAAAGGACTTGCATTTTAACATACACCTTTTCTCTTTCCAGTTGGGCTGGTGGAACTACAGAAATCAAGCATGTTTTCAGACTACACTCCCCAGACTCTCAGCTCTCACGGCTCTATGAAGTGAAGGCTTCCTTCAATAAAAGCTCCAACATATTAGCAACACTTTTAGTTTTTAGCTTAGCTCACATATCGATAAGAAACTCTGCAAACGTTCCATTAACTTTCTCCATCTTGTAAAAACACAGGCAATGTTATACTGTTGTCTGTCTCTGTGTGGTTTGGCTTGCACTTCTGTAACGGAATCTGAATTCATTTTTCAACACCGGCTAAAAACCCTCTGGCTCAGCTGCAAAAGAAGCCACGCCCCCGAACTCTCGCTATTGGCCGCGCAGAGGTATGCAGATATATTATTTGACAGGCAGGTAGGACATAATGACATTGCATTGCAGTAACAACCAGTGATAACAAATAGAAATATAGATAAATATATAAATATTAGAATGATTTCTGAAGGTCATGTGACACTGAAGACTGGAGGAATGATGCTGAAAATACAGCTGTACTTCACAAAAATACATTACAGTTTAACATAAATTCACATAGAACACAACAATCTGTAAATTATATAGTATAAGTCGCACCTGTCCAAAAATACGTCATGATGAGGAAAAAAACATATATAAGTCGCACTGGACTATAAGTCCCATTTATTTAGAACCAAGAACCATAATATATGTTATTTAAAAGTAACATAAAAACGAAATAATATGATTTTATATAGCCTGGGCATTGTCACTTTATGCTGAAAAAAAAATAAAAAATAAAATAAATAAAAAAAGTAATAAAAACCTTACCTTACCTGACCTTTTTAAACCCTAATATAAAAGTGACATATTCCTATCATTATTTTAATGAATTGCATTTTTTATATATTTTTCAATGCGTTAAATGCATTTTTTTCTTCTTCTTTTTTTCCTGCACAGCATTAAATAAGACCATTCTTGCCGTGGAGGAAAATGATTTACCCAGCACTAATTTCCAGTAAGTGTCCTTTGTCAGGATATTATTACATTCCTGTACTCAGTCGAGCAGAAATATGAGCAGAGAGTGAAAGAGCTTCTGGACGGTGATTCTGGAAGTCCATGACGGGCTCTGAACTCCAGGTTTATGTGTGAGAAAGTGATCTGATAGCTTGATGGATGGCAGTACATTTGAAGACAATGGTGCATATAAATGGACTAGAATGTGTTTGATTTCTACTTTCCTGCACACTTCGCTGATTCCCACAAAGCTTGTTTCTTCACACCCATAATTTCTTCACCCACATGAAAAGACTAGATTAAAGTGAAGACCCTGTTGTCCAACTAAACTCAACAGAAAGAGCTGCTTGGAGATATTCAGAGATGTTTGAGAGCTGTTTGAGAGCTGCACGTCCGGTTCCTACCATTGTATTCTCTGCTCATTCATGAATAACAAGAAATCCACAAACCAGACAGTCAACTATCTTCATGCTCGACTCCGTGACGTCTAGCTAAATGTCTACTGCTAATAAGTGACATGATGAGAGTAGACGTCCGGCATCATTTATTCAGGGATTGAGAAGAATGGAGATCGCAGGAGTTTAAATAGTTCTCCTGAAATCAGGTATTTGACTCTCTGGCAGTCGCCCAACTGAAGCCAGTCTGAAGGGCCACGTCAAACACTCACTTCCCTGGGAACCGTCTTCGCCCTGACAGCTGGAAACGAGCCGGGAACATTGAGATGGCAGGGTCGATGTATGTCAGCGGGTGACGTTCACGTTTCTTTATCAGTTCCCACAGACGCTCTGCACCAAAACACGGATCCATGCTCTTTACAGTACATGTGAAATTAACGTCATCTTGTCTTTTTATTGTGATGAGTTCACACTAAACTTAAGTTCATTCATTATCAACTTGTACCTGATCTAAACAAGCTTCAGGTTGGTTCAGTTCAGCTTTATTGATTTGACTCAAATGAAAGAAAGTCATTTATCAGTGTCACCACATGAAGAACATTTTAAATGGTTCATTTAAGAGAAAACAATATTTCAGCGTTTATAACAACACTCATATGGGTGAAGTTGAATCTGGCGTACTGTCTCTTTCATCTCTCCCCAGATAATATCTCACATCTTTTATTATTATTCTGTTTTTAATTCATGTGTAACAGTGTACATCTTAGAACAACAGTTCTATTACAGGTATATTTCACAAGTTAATTACTGTTGTAACTGGGACAGTTGATAAAGAGCCTGTATGCACATCCATTGTAGCAAACGTGTTTTTTGATAATATATAATAACACACCGCTGAAACAACTAAAGAGAATGAGCATAACTGACTCAGTATGGCTCAAATAAGTCACAACACAAATAAAACAACAGTTATTGTTAATCACATAACAAAAACAATGTGGCATTTATCACATATAATGTGTATATTATTATGGACAATGTAAAAGAAGGATTAACAGGCTTTTAGTGTTGATCAAAAACAAGACTAAGCGGATTAATAAGACACATTTTATTAAAATACTTTTTTTTTTAAATAAATATATATAAATTACCACATGGGGCAATACTCTTGATTTTATTATCCCAGTGATTTGGTCTTTTTATGGAATGAAGTTCATCACTGCTTTACCAGGTAAAAGGTCTCGTTTCAAACTGTTTGTTTGCTATTGAATATTTGTAATGTTTGTCATTGTATAATTACTTTGATCTATGTTTTGTATTTAAAGCATGATGTTCAAGGAATGTTTTAGCATGACATTTAAAGATACTGTAACTCAAAGTGTCTTAAACAAAAGCAAACTACTTTTTGAAGGAAAAAAAAACCGTTTAAAATAATTGATCTAATGAAAATCTTCTGAAAAAAAAAAAAAAAAAAAAAAAAAAACCTTGGTAGTTTGCTGCTTCTATTTTATTTATTTTTTTCATTGGTTTGTTTGCTTTTAAATAGCCTACTTGTAATTCTACCGTGTTTTGTACTTAAATTATATAATACAGAGACGTTCAGTGAATGTTTCAGCATGAGATCAAACTTAACAATGGTATGGAACAAACTCATTGAGTCATTTATTTATTTTTTCAACATGTTTTCTAATCTTCATTAGATGTCAAATGCATTTTTAGTCCTTTTTTGCTTCTTACTCCCAGTGCTTCATCCCATGTGTGTGTGTGTGTGTGTGTGTGTGTGTGTGTGTGACCGCTGAGTGTCTGATCCCGGCTGATGAAATGAAATCCTCTGGAACGAATGGATCGGAGCGAGTGTCTGTGAGAGACGCGTCTGGAGAGGAGGCTTTATGATCTGTTCAGCTCAATCTGAGCGTGTCGTCCTCCTCCGGTCACTTGAAAAGTGATCACACTTTAGTTCGGGAAGCAATTCTAAAACTCCTAATTTACAGCTTATTAATAGCAAATTTAGATATGAGGTAGATTAAGGTATCTAAAATATGTGGTTATGCAGAATAAGCCATTAATATTTGCTTTATAAGTACTAATAAACAGGCGGTATGCTAGTAATTTGCATGATACAAAATAACTACTTAATATTGAGAATTTATCTCTAAACTAAAGTTTTTGCAAGAAATGTGTTAGTCTCTTGCATTAAAATAAACAACATTCGATTTGATATTTTTATTCAAATCATTTTTGAGGGTATGTTAATGCATAATTAGTAACATCATATCCTTTTTAAAATGAAAAACTGCACTGCACTTGTTGCCTTAAAGAGCTATTTCTATCAGGTTTACACATCAGTTTTGTTTCTATGCATTCATTTACAGTGTGATTTTACATTTAAGCGCTGAGTAATATCAATTAACAGTGTGTGCTTACTGTAGGGCCAGGGTTAGGATTTGGTTTAGGGTTACTTTATGCAATTATGCATAATTTACTGTTATTATTATAGTAAGTACATGTAACATATGTAACAAGAACACCAAAATAAAGTGTTACCTATTTTTAACTTTTAACAGATAAGCTTCCATTGTTGTCTTTTAATTTTTACATTTTTTTTTTCAGTAAGATTTTTTTCTACTGCATTTCTAGTATTCTTATATATAATTTCATGATATGTTACATCAAAATGAAAGTCCCACTGATCTCACACATCGCTCATCATGAGTTGTTTGATATCTTTCATATTTTTATGCTATAAGTGTGATGGTGAAATCCCGTCTCAGTCCGCTGAGTCCCAGCTGCTGCTGTGATCTCACACTAACCCTGTTGTTTATATCGGGACACAATTAAGTTTGGGCCAAGCCAAGGGTCCCAGAGAGAGAGGCAGGAGTGCAGGCAGAGACTCAGGTTTCAGCAGAGCTTCAGAAAACCTCCTCCTGTAACACTCATCCCAGTCCAAAAACTGTCTGACTTTACCTTTCCTTAAGAGCATTTACTGAAGCAAACAGGCAAACACAGAAGACTGCTGTAATACGATTGCAGGATGAGCTGCTAAACAATAAGTAATATACATATATGCATACATTATTCATACCCATACACACACACACATTATACCCATTATTACACCTAGTGATTATCTTTATTTGGCTATTCCGTTCACATTTGCATCTAGCTTGATTGGAGGCTATTTTAAAATATATTTTGGCATTTGAAGGTTAAAAATAATTTTAATTTCCAACATATGTATTTTATTGAGCTTCACTGTATAAAAAATGTATTTATGTTTTATTTTAACAGGTAGAGCTGACATTAAAAAAAATAGATTGAAATCTCTCTCTTTCTATATATATATATATATATATATATATATTGTTTCTCCGCCAGATGCACAATTTATTGAAAAATCAATTATTGTCAAGTTTATTTGATTATTTGTCATTCAGAGAATATCACCCTCAACCCTGAATATATCTGTTGAAGCCCTCTAGTGGGCCGATTACATGTCAGTAGTCAGAAAATAATAACTTAAATATGATCATTATTAATTTGCATCCGCCAGGAACAAAATAAACATTTACACGGAAAGATCAAAGGTTTCAGAAAAATCCGTAATTAAAGAGTCAAAGATGAAGGTGGTAATAGTTACCATGACAACAATACTTGATAATAATGATTGAATGATAACTAATAGCTGTCGATGTTTTACTTGTTTGTTTTTTTATGAACAGTACAAGTCAACATTTGAAGAGCGTCCAGAGGCCAGACAGGAAGCCGCTCCTGCACTTCCTGTGACGCTGCCTTTGAGGGAGCAGAGACACCATGCTTTCCTTCATTCTTTCTCTCTCTCTCTCTCTCTCTCTCTCTGTGTTTGTGTGGAGTCAGTGCTGAGTTCATGCTCTCCACATGTGTGGTCCGGCGGCCCGGGGGAGCTATCCCACAATCCCCGGCACACGTGTGTGGGACAGAGACGGAGCCGAGCAGCTCCACACACAGACCTGCTCACCGTACATCAGCTTCACTGCAGCTCATCCACAATCACAGCCTGCGGTTCAGACATAACCCAAAGAGCTATTGGTTACACGATAAAAGAGGAAACATTCGCGACATAAAAAAATTAACGTTAAAAACACATTTTATGTTACATATGTGTACACTGTATGTCTCTGGAAATGTTATCACCACTTTAAAACAGGAAAGATCTTCTACATTTTATATTTATACTACTTCTACAGCATTTATTAATTTTAGTCAATGTTAATCTTATAAAAGGGACATCGGATGATATTTTCACTCTTTCTGCTTTTCTAGCATTTATTTTGGTTTCTGGCGTGTCTGCTAGCTCAGAAAAGCTGAAAGAAAGCATCCAGCGAGCTGTTTTAGTTTGCAGATGGTATCTACATAGATAGCTGTCTATTTGAAGAAGACCATCTCTGAGCCA
Source organism: Carassius auratus (assembly GCF_003368295.1). NCBI lineage: Eukaryota > Metazoa > Chordata > Actinopteri > Cypriniformes > Cyprinidae > Carassius > Carassius auratus. The sequence continues at coordinate 28,873,260 of NC_039244.1, forward strand.
TATATGGAGTCCAGCACGCCCCTGGGCGGGGTCTGCAGAGCTCATTATAATTTAAAGAGACATGCACCGAAACGGCGCTCTGTAAAATAAAAAGGGTGTTATTTTACACGACCAATGAGGAATTCTAGCCAAAGTATGTTGAAGACATTTCATGAAGACCCTAAATAATCATACCAACTTCCCTTTAACATTTACTAATATATTTTTAAAAGTAATTTAATGCACTGTGAACAAAAATGAGCATTTAATTTTTATTGTTCTATTAACTGATATTAACAGTTAATAAATGCTGTAATACAATGTTAATTAATGCATTAGTGAATGTTAACAAATAAAACCTTATTGCAACGTTTTACCATTTTATTCAATTAAAAAAATGTAAAACTAAAGTCTGTAACTGAACATAAGTGTTGCATTATTATTATTATTATTATTATTATTATTATTATTATTATTATTATTATTAATACTAATATTATTATTATTATTATGAAATATATTTAATTTGTAGTTTATAGATGTAACAAAAAAGTCCAAAGTATACCCTCATTTTAGATAAATGTTTCTCTCTGTGTGTGTGTGTGTGTGTGTGTGTGTGTCTGTAATGTGTACAGTTGTAAAGTTATTTACATTTAAACATGTCAAAAAGGGATTTTTATCTTACCTATTGATGGCACCATTTCCCATGCAGCTTTGCATGTGTGTGTGTGTGTGTGTGTGTGTGTTTAATATAGTTCTGATCTAAGCATGAGACAGAAAACACACGCATGGTTCGTAACAGCTGAATTCCTCCAAACATCTGAAGATGAATGAATTGCTTGACACACAGTATATGTGTTGAGTAAAGCCACTTTCCCCCATAATGCTCTTGTCTCAGTGCTGCAGCAGTGTTTAAGTCACTTTTAAGTGTTTCGACTGACAACTCTGATCCAAATTGTTGCCTGACAAGATTATTCACCTTATTATCAACTTAACTCTTTATAGATGCCAAACCGGCCACAATTACAGCTTTCACCTCACATGAATCTCAAACAGAGCACATGTTTTTTTGCTCAAGCTGCATGTTGTTGTAATTTTGGGCACCATTAGAAGCAGATTGAGCAGCTGCTGCCTGAAGAAGCGTCTGTGTTTCGTGGCAGGACCCTGCTGGCTGTAATAACGTGAGCCCCGTCCGCTGCAGGCTGAAGCTGCTTTAACCCTGCACAGGTCATGCCCTCCGCTTTAATTAGGACCAGACCGTTCACCTGATGGAGGTCACTGCTTCAAGTGCTGGTCATTTGGACCAAACCCGCATCTGGTTTGGATCTGGCCGAGGGGTTAGAGGTGAGCGGCTGAATTTACACACATTAAGAGAAAAGGCTTTGTGTGCAGGAGGCCTGAAATGGAAAGAAACGGCTTCAGATGACACTGAGAACGGCTGGACGCCCGAGAAGATGAGTTCAGAGGTTCACACAAACACATGCGTTTAGATCAGGTTCTCTGTGCTCTTCTGTTTCTTTCTATTGTTTTACTTCAGATGCATGAATTCAGTCCTCTACAGAATTCAAAACTGCATACACTCGCTTCTCTACAAGTATGTAGCAAGTATTAGACCCTTTGTCTTATAATTATTTTTATGAATGGTTATAGTTTATTTTTATTTAAATTAATAGTTGTATTCAACAAAGACAGTATATACATGTATTTAGTAAAGTATTTAAGTACTGCAGTTTCCACACAAAATATTAATAATACTAATACAATAATCAGAAATGTTTCTTGAGCAGTAAATCATCTTTTTTTCATGATTTCTGAAGATCATGTGACACTGAAGACTGGAGGAATGCTGCACATCACAGAAATACATTACACTTTAACACAGATTCACACAGAAAACTGATATTTATACATTTTGCTGTTTTTATTGTATTGATTTATTAAACAATGCAGCTGTGCTGAGCATTGAAACATTAAAGATATCTAAATTTCAGCAGCTGAGTACAGCCTGAAGCACCTTATTATATAACTATGACAATGATAATGTGCTAAAAGGAGTAAATGTTCAGTAAATAATAATTATAATATTCAGGTGTTCTGAAAAGTGATATCATTATTATTATAATTATGACCACTGTTTCAATCAATGTCCTTCACTCAGTGGTGTTTTCTTCTTGTATGATATGTTTAACTCAAATATTTCAAACCAATTTATTTATTTAGTATTGAGAAGAAAAAAAAACATACAGTTAGACATGCATTTTAACAAAATTAGCATTGACATGATCTCTTATTCTGACTTCCCTGTTCATACGGATCCATGAAATCAACATAAAGTGCCTCTAATTCATACCAGGCCAGTAATTGATGATGTCAAAAGAAAAAAAAAAAAAAACGCTTCAAATATGTGTATCCTTAGTTTACACAGAGACAATATTCGTATCATTTATACAAAAAAAAATTAAATAAAAAAAACTTGCACTTTGAGACCCGTTTTCAAAAGTTTGCATTTTCATGCCCCTAAATGCATGAGAGGTTTTCCATTTGTAGTTGAAAACGGTGTCTTGTAAACACCCCCTTAGAATCAGAAACCTGTGTTTGATCATGTATTCTCGGCCACACACTGAAAAACTCTCTCCTCAGACTCAGATGGAGCTTTTCTGAGAATTTTCTGTGGAGATCCTCTAAATTCCTGTTTCTCTCAGCATCGCCCTCCATCCTGAGCTCAGGGCCCTTCGACTCACCCGCCACAAACACTGATGCTCAGGACATGAATAAAAACAGACATGCGCTCATGATCCCGCCTCAATATTGACGCGTGTAAAGAATGCCAGGGTAAAACCTCTCCATGACTCTGTGTAAAGATGTCTGGAGGTAGGATGTGCATCTCACTTAGGATGTAAAAAAAAAGACATGCATATGCTGAGATGCATATCACTATAGTTTTAGAAGACGGTAATAAAATATGAACTCAGAACATATTCATCTTGATAATGTCAGACAGCACTTAAACAAAACATGCTCAGGTCACAGTGTCTGAATCTTTTTTGGTGGCACATTTTTATCAGTTTTACTGGAAGTCCACTGTATGAAGATTCTTTGAGTATAATATATCACAGTTTACTTCACTTTGCAATCCTCACTTACATGAATGAACTACAGTGTCCTCCACCCACTAGTAAAACATTAATTAATAAAAAAATATATGTGGTGTCTGAATAATTTTTGGTTTGACTGTGAATTTCAGTGACACTTTAAAACCTTTGTATAAAATGCATTATAGATTAATTTTAATACATGCATTTTGCCTGGCAGTGAACAATTTAATACATTTTGCCTTGCAGTGTATATATAGTCCCATAGACTCAAGGGTAGAAACATTTTTATATATATAATATCTGTGTTTTTCATTTTAAAACACAGCTTATTGTGTATTGTTCATTCAGTATTCTTTACATCAGAACAGGTCAAATTCTTACAAATAATGTCCCATTGCAAACAGATCGTGATGTATATGAAATAGAGTTGCAGCTCTTCAGCGACTGATGGGGTCTGTGTTGTGTCTGTGTGACAGGAGCGTAAAACACCGTCCACTGATGGAGATCTGGACGTTAACCAGCGCAGTCTGGTGGATTCAGCTTCTGCATGAGGAGACATTCAGGACCGCTGAAGACGTCCGACGAGGCTCAATAATAAAAAACTAATTAGCATGGGGGTGTTTGCATGCTGAGGACGGATCATCTGTGTCACTGCACCTAAATGTGCGGCCTTCATCACCTCCTGCTGTAACCTGATGGGAATTTGGCCACTTGCCATTTATTTACAGGCAATTCAACATGAGTGAAAATGAGACAGACAGTGACAGAGAATTTCCAGTGACCTCAAAAAGTGTTTGTACACTTGAGCTACACATTCTGCATGAAATCTCCTATTTTTGTTGAGTTGCAGATGGTTGAGTAAAATGGCTCAATAAATATTCCAAAAAAATGAAAATGTAAAATACTTAAAATACAAATCAAAAGTTTGGAATTATTATTACTATTATTGTTATTATTATTATTTTAAAAGTCTCTTCTGTTCACCAAAGCTGCATTTATTTGATGAAAACACATTCAAAACTGTAATATTGTAAAATATTGCAAACAATATTTGAATCTCTGTTAAAGTGTAATTTATTTCTGTGATGTGCAGCTGTATTTTCAGAATAGAATAGCATAGAAATTACATTGATCTGAAATTTTAATTATTATTATTATTTTATTATTATTATTACAATGAAGAGTGGAGTAATTTCAGCTTTGAATCAGAAAAACATTTTTTTTACAACATATTCTACTAGAAAATAGTTATTTTAAATTGTAATATATATATATATATATATATATATATATATATATATATATATATATATATATATATATATATATATATATATTTTTTTTTTTTTTTTTACAATATTACTGTTTTTACTGTATGTTTGATCAAATAAATGCAGCCTCGGTGAGCAGAAGAGAGTCCTTTTGAAAACATAATAATATAAAAAATAAAAAAAAAGATCGTAATTATTCCAAAGTAACCTGTGGATGAAAAACATACCAATGTAAAGAACGTCACACAAACAACATGCATCCGATTTCATGACTAGCATCCAGCAGCCCATCGACTTTAAGCAGCGCTCTGAAAATAAATGTGCTCATTTCTCTCTAGACTGCTTTTCTTCAACATCCCTCGCTGTTTTGTCATTACGCCCACCCCATAATGACAAAAGTGCCCGCCACTCCGGCCTGGTTGACTTCACGTAATTTTCTTGTGGCTAAATCCATCGTCCCTGCTTTATGTCAACACACAGCTCGACTGAAATCCTCCAGAGCGCCGGCAGTAACCGCATGCAGCCCGAAGTGTGCTCACAATCCCTCTCTCTAAAAAGAGCCTCGCGGAGAAAAGCTGAGAAAAAGAAAAATGTTAATATTAGAGGCTAAAAACAATGGCCCCCTGTGACCTGCTGTGCTGGGAGTCCTGTCACAGACTGAGGCAGTTAGCCGCTAACCTAAACCTAGCGCTGAAAACACCTGCTTGAATCCTGCAGCTCAATAATCTGTCTCAGCTGTACGCTCCACTTTTATCTCACGGGGTTCACTGTGTTCTCATAAAGATGTCTTTGTGTCTCGTTTGTGGGTGCATCGGCCATCAGAAAGCAATATGAAGAGGGTCTTCTCTTATACTGTTCTTCTCTACTGTATTGTTTGTGCATGAAATGAGGATATGTTTGAACAGGCTCCATAGGTCAGACTCCTGCGAGGAGCACAGAGAGACACAGAGAGTCATATGAGTCAAAGACAGATGCAAATGACACTATGCACACAGCTTCAGCTCTCTGATTCTTGTAATAAAAATTTCCCAAAATCACAAGCAGAATTTTCATGATATTAAAGGTTATAAATGAACTTCAGTCTTTCTTTGTTTCTTTGTTGTATATGTTCTCTAATTTGTTTCAATGCACTGCCCTTCTTTTGTCTGAGTATTATTCTTGTATTATTCCATTTATTTATTTTTGTTAAGGTTTCATCTCAATTTTAAAACGTCCTTAAGCTATGGCAAGACACTGTTTAAATGATATGTATTATTACAATATCATTAATCAAATGTTTTTTTTTTATCAAAGAACTTACTTCTTTCTTTACTAAATGCATATTCTACTGGTAACACAACAATTACACAAAATGGAAAGCTATACGCAGCAGACTGGATTTGACAAAATTATGACTAACACAACATGTGTTATGTTCTTAGAGATGTGTATTTTGTCTGTACAGTATTTGTCCGTGATTCTGGTTATCTGGTATCATGAACTGGCCCTCCAGAGCTGATGAGGGCAGCAGAGAGGTTAGAACACTCATTTTAGTTCTTTAAGGAAATGAATAAGAGGTTGAAACACATAAACACATTAAAAAACCTTTTAATTAATTAGTGTAAGTGTGAAGGGTTTGCCTTCATTGGTGCTGAAATTAACTTATATTCACTGTTATGGAAATCCACAAATATAAATTCTTTTGAAACATATGTTTTAGTTTTTTTCAGACACTTTTTTTCCTCTTTGCTGTACAGATGCTAAATTGTCTGTCCAGACTAGAGTCTTTCAGGTGCACTGACAATGAGGTTAATACTGAAATATTGCTGTATCTGTTATACATTTTTAAGAGAACACAGAAATATTTTTTTCTCACAAACACGAGCACACATACTTCCCTTTGTGTGCGCAGTGGGATGTGTTTTTGTAGATCATTTGACGGAGAAATATTTGAGCTGCATGAGTTCCTCTGTGATGTTCTGCCAAGAGGGAGTGGGGAGCTGTTGAGACCCTCCAAACAACTCTCAGTTCCCAGAATTCAGCAGGCCCCTGACGCCCACCGCCGCTCCTGCTCGTAACAGCCAGGAGGAGGCCACTGCTGTTTGGACAAATATGTGTGATACAGTCAGGATCCTTTCATGCAGTACAACCGCTGTGACAAGACATCTCCGTTATGACTTATTACTCTGGTTAAAGATTGACCTCAGAAGATTTGCAAATGGTTCACTAGCAGATCATTTGTACTGTATCTACAAGCAAACCTGAGCAACAGCAGGGAAATATTTAGGTGCAAATACCAAATCAATATGGGCACCTTAACCCAGTTTTTAACCCAGTTATGAAAATGTTACAACTTCTGAATGTTCCCAGAGTATTCAAAATATCCAGTTTTTTTAATATTTTAAAAACTTTAAGAGCAAACATCATGGGAACGTTACTTTTGAATGTTCTCTGAATGTTCTGAAATCATTAGTACCATTTAAGGGAACCAGTAGTAACGTTAAGGGCTCATGCAAACATAATGGGGATGCTATTTTTGAATGTTCTTTTGAAATTTGAAACAAGTAGAAATATTAAAAAAAAAAAAACATTAGATGAACGTCCAACTAAATCTGTTTAGAAATAAAACGTTCCACGAACAATGATTTTGTGCTAACGTTTTGAGGAAAAAATTAAAGACTAGATAACTGTACAAACATTCTACTAATGTTACTGGATGAACATGTTCTTCATAGCTTTGAGAGAACCTAACCAGAATGTTAGCTGGGGATTTAACTAGTTTATTTGTTATGCATGCTTAACTTGCTGTGTAACCTCTTTATGCTTCCTATCCCATCAGGCTTGTATTAATCACCACTCTCTGTTACTCTGAATAACTAAACCACATTTTGGAGGCAGCACGCTGTAAGTAACAGTGTTTTTATCATTCAGTTCATCAAATGATCTGAAGCACGACTGATGCGGTCTCATCCAACATTTCGAACTAGTTTTCCGTAGTGATTTATATTGAATCCCGATTGCTTGGAAGAGACCTTTAGACCTTGCATCCTCTTTCTTTCTCTCCTGTTCATCTGGCCCATGTCTCACCCTGGTTCCGCCTCACTGCCATCCCAGAATGTGTGATGCATGCTGGGCCGTCCCCTGGGCAGTCAGGGGGCCATGTGTCTGCTCAAATGCCTACCGAGACACTCCTTATATGGTGTCCCTGAACTCCTCTCACCTCTGCAAAACTTTAGTACCATCACCACGAATAACCACTAGTGACCAGTGGCATCAGAAATAGTTAGCAAATTTCCAAATGTTTTATTTTTAGCAAAGCCACATTGCTGTTTCACTAATATATGCGTTCCATATAGGTGAGTCAATGGCACAGGATGACTAGAAGAACAGTATCTCTGTTAAGTCCAAAGTTACCGATGACACTCTTTTCTTGGACAAATTCTTAGGATACATTGAGACAATTTCTGCATTTAGGACTAAAACGTAGAAGAAAATTCAATCCAATCCAATCCATCCAATAAAACCGTGTCTTTTAGAGAACTGGTATAATAGCAACATGCTACTGTAGTTCCAAATCAATGCATTTGCTTAGTCACTGGCATATGATTAGCAATTGACTCTTCCAAACCTTGCACTTTTGAAGTTTAATTTCAGGAGCCGACAGTATGTAAATGAGCAGAGAACCAGGCACCTAACTAGTTTTTGGTACAGAGCCATTGCTCATCTGGTATCTCTCTTTTGGTCCTGGTTTCATGGTAAATAAAACACTGTAGAAGGCTGGATGAGTCTTAAACTTTGTCAAGCATCATTTCTTTTCATCTTTCCTGTGCCTCTCATTACACTGTATATCTGCACCATGGGCTGCACAAATACAGTCCACTGCAAGATTCACTTAAAAAAAGTGAAAAACTGAAAGAAAAAACTAAACGGAAGAAAGGAAATCTGATACAAAACAAGGTTCCCTTTGTTGTCCAGAACTTTATTAAAAGGAACACTTTATTAAAGAGACAAAGGTTATGATTTTATGCTAAAGAATGGGAATGTTGATTTAGGGAGACGGAGAGCCATACAGATGGAGTTCAGGTCAATTTTAAGGAACTAGTAGACGCTTATTTCAAAGTGTTCCTCAGATTTCACATTCATGCTTATCTTGTCTGATTGTTGTTCAGGTTTGGAAAATTTTGTAGGTTTTCGCATAACTGAGTTGTCATTCATGTTCAATGCACAAACAGTGCAGGACAAGTTATGGTGCATTCCAAAGTTTAATGCTGACCCTTAACCAAGCAGCACTAATAAAACATTAAATATAAGTGTTCTTTACGTAGTTGGTGTGTACCAAATGTCCTCTCTTGGTGGAAGGCATTATAGTGTGCTCACAGAGGACTCTTGTGAGCACAGCGCAGGTGATGTTTACATTTTTAATGAAAAGTAAATTAGTGCAGGGCTCCACCTTAAGAAGTATGTTCAGGTCATTGAGGCATCCAGCATTGAGGTCTGAGATCTCTTGAACCTCACCGAGATCACTGGGGCAGGACCCAGGGGAAGGTCATTCATTGCCCCGAGGATTTGGTTAGTTGGGAGGCCAGGTTTTCCTGGTATTTCGCCACAGCCCAGTAAATAAACAGAGAGTCCAGCTGCAAATGGCTCAGCACAGCTTCAGGAAAAGAAAGTTGGGGATAAAAGAGCAAGAGAAGGAGGAGATCTTAGTTCACCTCCCAGTCAGAGGGGGTCCCTGTCCTCTCAGACAGGAGAGGGGGATAGGAACTGGGGGGCTTGTATGGAGAGGTAATTGCCAGCGAAACCTGAGCAGCTCTTAAGCACCGTTGCCATAAACTTGGGGTCGTAAAGTGACCACCTCCCATGTAGTCGTGCAGTAAAAACACACAAGGTCTCAAAGCCCCCGCTGGCTGAGGAAGATTCAATGGACAGCACAGAGACGTCTGATCTAAGAGGAGGTTCACTTCTGCTGACAACTCATACAGTCTCCTGACAAACCCCTTGTTTTATTTGTTTAGAAATGTACATAGATCTTTCCTATGTGAGGATCTTTCTTTACAATCAAGTTACTGTATGCTTATTTTATTGGGTTATATGAGGAGGTAGTGTTAGACTAACAGTTAACAACTGGGGTTTTTAACATGTCCCTCTCCAAGTTTTACTGGAAATCTATTAGAATACAAATCTCTGGGTTCATAATTTTAATTAGTGTGCCAAAGGTGTTTCTGGGTGAAAACCGCATGCGTAATTCCAGCTGTGATGGGAATTGTCCACTCTTAAATATGAGTCTTGACAAAATGAAACTTAACCAAGGTCATTTGGATCCTGCCACATGTTCTTAAGCACTTTGCTGGACGTTCACCAATTCTCCATGTCAGTCCTAAATTGGGCCTGTCGTCGTGTTTTAGGGGATTTTAGCCGAGGTCTGGAGAGGGCCCCTTGTGAAAAGTGCTTCCCTCAGCAGTTGCCTGTCTAGGCCCACTTCCTGTGCCTCAGCCTCTCTTTTTCTCAGTGTTATTGAGGCTACGAAATGGCCCAGATTCCACCGGTGGTCTCCACCTAATAATCAGGATGATGGACATGTTCCATTTCTCATGGCCTTTGGATCCAACAAAAGTGGACCAGTCCAGGCAGGTCCTTTTGTACAGTAACAGTTGATTGGAGAGAAAAGAGTCCTTTGCAGAGCCATAATTTCAACGTGGAATGCATTATATTGTAATTACCTTTAAAAAGTCTAATTAACTATACAAAAGAAAAAAAAAATATGGTCATCAGTTGTAAAGGGGGTTGGGGTGATTTTTTCCCCGTGTTTTTGAAGAAAGGCAAAAATGTTGTGTGGCACAGGGGAGGAAGGTAACTGGAGAAGAGGAGTTAATCTGGATCAGTTAAGGAGTGTTTACACCACAAATGAGCTCTGAATATTCTCCAGTGCATTTAGAGGGAATTAGAGTTGCAGTGGGATAATGACCTATATGAGCCTGTGATTTACACCAGGCACAAAAGAATGTCAAGCACAAATAAACACGAGTATGATGTATGAACGGGGTGAGCGCAGACCCTTTCAACTTACTGTAAGTGGACAAAATCCAATTTAACAAACTGTGAAACTGAAAAGGGGGGAAATGTATTGAAATTTGGGGTTTCTAGTAAACATGTGCTGATGAGTGCTGAGCAAAACTAATAGCGTGCAATAAGTCATCACATCTTTAGTTGAGGAAACATCTTCATAATTTAACATCCTACCCACCATTTAGCCCAGTCCAGGTCTTTTCCAGCTAGATGCTTACACGCAATAAAGTCTATGTGGGAACTGAATTGATGTAGCATTAAATGCTTGTTGAAGCAGGGGACATGTGTTCTCTCTGACCATATGCACACATTTCCATAGCTACTGCCCTTGTTCATACACCTCTAACAAGGTCTTTTCTGAAACTGATCCACAGTCACTCCCAGAGGAGTCTTGAGCTCGCTCTGGGCGGTCTGTCCGTGCCTCTCCCAGCACTTCACCCCAATGCTCCATCCATCCAATCAAAACACAGCGATCCAGAGCTCTTGCACCAGATTAAACCAAGCCTGTCTCTTTTTTCACTTTGTCTGTGCATTTTTCCCCCTCTATCTATTTATATTCAGGGACATTCCAGAGAATATTAGCAATGATCAGATCCAATGAAAGCAACGACTGCTGTGTTCTCGACATTCTCCTGGTCCTCAGAGGATAACTGACCGATGGCCCTTTGGGGCCACCTCAGAGAGGTGATAGGAGCACTGTTTGACCTCCCATATAGGATGTGCTCTTCTAGTCACTGGTTGCTTACAGCTCTGTTCTCTTATTGCATTGCATTGCTACCACAATGCATGCATGAGGGGCAGTTCAGGGCTATTTTAAACTTTATACATACTACCTTTATACATGCAATTTTGCAAAAGCTTTGTTTCTCTACCAGAAAAACCTGCGGAGAGCATGGATGAATTGTCGATCCAAATATTTCCATCCTAGTCCATGTTCTTACCAGGGAGGGCCATCTGATCTCTCTCTGATGCTTGATTATGTGGCTTTGAAGGCAGAGATCTTAGTCTGGTTAGGACTGTTTTTGGTGCATATAGCTCAGCAGATCCAAGCTGAGGCGTACAATCCCAAAGTTACTGCGTGTGTTCAGATGAACCACATGCTGGCGCATATTCGCATATTAGAGTGGTTGCTGCTTACTGAGCTACATATAACCACCCAAGTCGTAGAAAAAACCATAGTGGTCTGCTTCCCACACTCCATATTTCACAAGAAGCTGAGAGAATCAGAATAAAAAGGCCACAAATGATGATGGAGACAGCTGAGGCAGTAGCTAAATTTAGCAAAAAAAAAAAAAAAAAAAAAATAGGTGGAAGAGGTCTAATGAACAAAATGTGGCACAAAAGGGATATTGCCTCTGTTATGATGTCTCTGTTGTCAACCCAGCAGAGATTTATACAGAGATCAAGTTGTGAATTATCCCAGCATTGAATGACTATGCAAGGCATAGTGGGTCAAGTGGGTCTATTCAAAGAAATACAGTCAGATGAGGACTGTCTCTTAGTTTCCAGATTGATTGGACACTAATTGCTTGCTTGACTGCTTTGAACACATTAAAAAAGTCTGGTGTTTAAAGATGGACACACTCCATTTGGAAGTAGAATGCACTTTTATTGATTTGACTGCTCTGTAAGTGTGGCAAGAACCAGAGTATGATTCACTCCTACAGTAGGTCACAGAGTGTTAGTTTACAAACTCTGCTATTATTCTAAATTTTCATGGTAGGTTTCCCAAAATTTCTCACATGTGTGGCCTATGATGTACAAAATTTAGCAGCCTGAGCTTGTCCTGCCTGTATAGGGCTCATAAAGTCACTGAGGTGGAGGAACATGTCTTTCCCCACTAAAGGAACTCTGGAAGTTAGTGGAGCAGTTCTGAGATGTATGCTCCAGGACCCACAGGCAGGCCAGCGTAATCCATCACTACACCCCCTAGAGTACTTGTCAGGCAGACGCCCTGCTGTGCGCCAGAGGAATGGTATTAAACAGCTGGTAGTTTTAGAGGAATCTGGTAGCTTGTGATCAAGCCCTATTTTGGTGGTTAATGAATTCAACAGCTACCGTATCTGATGCTCATTTGGATGTACTCAGTGACACCTAGGTGTAATAATACCATACAATGTGAGTAACTCCATGGTAATGAATCTTTCATATGGTCACAACTGACACTTAACTGGTTAAGAATTAAGTTAAGAGTACTATTAAGTTTTATGCTTTTGATAACTTTGAATGTTCCCACGATGTCTAACATTACTTACAACATTTCCCAATCATTGCAGATTGTAAACATTGTATAATGATTACCATGTTACCAATTTGGATCAGAAGCCTCCTAAACCAGATTCCAGTCTGCCTGAATTAAGTGATGATGTTCTTCCAGCTTAAGCAATTACATTTTCATTTTAGAGGTTAGCATGAGATGGTAAAACAAGGGACAGGGTGTTATATGTTACCATGAAAAATCAGGAGTGTGAGAGAGGGGGAAAGAGAGGAGAAAACTGCATCTGACTGTGAGATAAGAAATGAGAAATGAGGAGGAGGAAGATCCTCCATCGACACTCTGTGTTGGGAGGGACCAGAAATCAGACCTGTGGGAGACTTTTCCATCAGCACAACTCTATTACACACACACACACACACATACACTTAAATAATGTACTTTCTATTTCTTATCCCATTTGTCATCTGTGTTTAGATTAGTTTTTCCCAAAAGTGCTTTCTTTATGGTGCTTTCGAACATTGTGATGTTTGAATGAGTATCCACAGAAACACTGGCTCAATCAATGGTGTGAGTTTGGGACTTCCTGTTCATCTGAACAATGGCATACAGGTGGAGTTTTCAGAAACCTGTTTCAAAATGTTCACTTTTTCTGCAATTCCATTTTGTAATGTTGTAACTACACTTAAAGGTAACCCCCCCCCCCCCCAAAAAAAAAATAATAATAATACTTTACTGTATTTATTTTTTTTTCTTTTGTGGAACATAAAATATATTATGAGAAATGCCTCAGAGTTGTTGTTTTTTTTTTATATAATGGATGTCATTCTGAATTTGCTATGACAATCTGGCACTTTTGATTCAGCTACTGTAAGTATGTTTTGTTATTAGTTTAAGTATTTGCTATTGAATGTTCAAATGTGGAGTTTTGTGCATTGTGTGCGTGTGTGTGAGTGTGTGCGTGTGTGTGTGTGAGAGAGAGAGAGAGATAGAGGGTCACAGATTGGAGTCAGCTGTCTTAACCGTCCGTGGCTTGTTAACTGCAAACACATACAAGCCTCATCACTGTTTCTGTCTCAACTATGTTACTCTTTCAGCTTGAACTGAAACTAAGGACATTATTAACTGTCATTACATTCATTTTGAAAGATGAAGCTTGCGATTATGGAAAGGGGCGTTACTTTTCTGACAAATGCTTGTTGTGTTTGGCCAATCACAATGCACTGGGTCAGTTGACCAATCAGAGCAGAAGGAGGGTCTTTGTATAAAACGACTCATTTAAGAGAGGCGGGGCATAGAGGACCTACAATAATGTACAGTATTTGAAAAATATAAATAATACCAAATACATAAAATAATGATCTTTAAAAAAACATCATATGACCCTTTTAAGTGTAAATGCAGCATCATGAAACAAAACTGTAAAAATAGTGTAACCTTTCAAGATGTGTTTTTAGAGTCCTCACATTTCCCTTATACACACAACCTTACCTAAAACTTGAACTCTGTATTTTCTGACTTGAGAGCCCTCCAAATACACTTTAGAATTAAGAAATATGAGAAAATGTGTAGAGTTGAAAGACCTTGAGGTACATTGTAAAGAATAGACGTCTTGTACCAACTGTATGCTTTCCTTCCCACCGCTCTTGTGTTAAAGGAAAGCTGTCTGTATTGGCTGTATCTGATGTCCCAGTGAATGGGGGGCACCTCTCACGGAGCACCACCCCACACCTCTCTCTCATGTTTTCCCTCTTTTTCTTCTCTCTTTCAGCAAACAGTACCTTTCTGTTCCGCACCAAGACTCTGCCCCCCCCCCACCATCTCTTTCTTAAATAAATCAGTGTTGTTTGAGGCTCAACCATCATAAATCAAGACCTGTCCACTGCTGGAGTCTGCCCAGTTTAGTTGTCACTGCCTGGCCTTCACTCAGGATTAATTAAAGCCCTGATATAAAGGCCAGATGTGCTGGGACACACACACACACACACACACACGCATACACACACACACACGCACACACACACACACGCACACACACACACACACACACACACACACACATACACATACACAGACACAGACACATCATAGGTACACATTTTTATACCTACACAAGCATACACATAAATAAAGCTTATATGCAAATCCCTGCAAATAAATGCATGTCTATCCACTTACAAATGACCATGTATAAAAATTGGGTGTCCACATCCGCCACAGTAAAATCTATGTCTATATAAGATAATAAGATATGCTCACAAGACGACAACCTATTTACACACTGTTAATATATCCTGGCATTTAAAATAATAATAATAATAATAATAATAATAATAATAATAATAATAATAATAATAATAATAATAATAATAATAATAAAATAAATGTTTAGATAACGTACATTTTACAGTGTAAACTGTAAGTCACAAAAAATAAAAAAATAACCCCACAGAAATTTGTGTATATATACAGTACAGACCAAAAGTTTGGACACACCTCATTCAAATAATTTTCTTTTTTTTCATGACTATGAAAATTGTGGATACACACCGAAGGCATCAAAACTATGAATTAACACATGTGGATACTCCGTGCTACTCCTCGTCAGGAACGAGAGTCCCAGCGACGCTCTCGGCCGAAACAAGATCTCAGGGCAGTTATCGAAGCTAAGCAGTCCTTGGCCAAGAAACCCTGATGCCAAAAGCCCAGGGTTTCAGAGGGCAGCCTCTGCTGGGGTAGAGCGGTACACACCGCAGTACACGGTGCCCGTCTCGCCTCAGTGCCCTCTGGGGGCCAGTCTGCCAACCCTGCCAGTGTTCCAGGGCGCAGTGGGTCCCAGCGAGCATCGCTCTCAGTATCTTCCGCCCGTGCGCGTAGCGGGGCTGAGACGCTCGTCGCCCTGGCGGGGGCCTCTTAAACCAGAAATCAGTCTTGAGAGACTGATTCCCTTAGTAGATTATTTAGCAGCGTGGAAACTACTGCCAAATGTATCTCGATGGGGCCTGCACACAGTAGAAAAAGGCTACCGTATTCAGTTCAGCTCCGTGCCACAAGTACTCAACGGGTCGTTCAGACGATAGTCGGCCTCAGGCAGGGTCTGGTTATGGAACAGGAGGTGAAAACCCTACTAGAGAAGGAGACCATCGAGGTGGTCTCTCCTCAGGACAGGGACTCCGGATTTTACAGCCGGTATTTCATAGTTCCAAAGAAGGATGGAGGGTTGCGTCTGATTATAGACTTGAGGGTCTTAAATCGTTCAGTTATGAGACTAAAGTTCAGAATGCTCACAATCAAGCATATTGTAGCTCAGATCAGGTCCGAGGACTGGTTTGTCACAATAGATCTCAAAGACGCATATGTCCACATATCCATCCTTCCACAACACAGGAAGTTTCTGAAGTTTGTTTTCGGGGGCGAAGCTTACCAATATTGAGTACTTCCCTTTGGCCTTGCACTCTCTCCCTGCACGTTCACAAAATGTGTAGCTCTGGTCCCCCTGCGCTTGCAGGGCATCCGCATTCTCAACTATATCGACGATTGGTTGATCTTAGCTCAGTCACAGCAGGTTGCGGCTCGGCATCGAGATGTCGTTCTCGCACATATGGGGGAGCTGGGTTTGAGACTGAACGCAAAGAAGAGTGTGCTTTCTCCGGTTCAGAGAACCACCTATCTAGGCATAGTATGGGATTCGACCGCGATGCAAGCACGATTGTCCCCTGCTCGTATCGACTAGATCCGCATCTCAGTCGAGAGAGTCAAAGAAGGCCAGTCACTCACTGTCAAACAATTTCAGAGATTGTTGGGTCTGATGGCAGCTGCGTCCAACGTGATACCTCTTGGCCTGCTGTACATGAGACCCTTACAGTGGTGGCTCAAGACCAAGGGATTTTCCCCGAGGGGCAATCTACTTTGCACTATCAAGGTCACGCTGCGCTGCCTCCGTGCCTTAGACATGTGGAAGAAACCTTGGTTCTTGAAACAGGGCCACGGTGCTGGGAGCTCCTTGTCGCTGTGTAACACTAGCGACGGACGCATCCCTCACCGGCTGGGGTGCAGTGATGAGTGGCCACCCTGCCCGTGGTCTGTGGAGCGGTCGCCATCTAACATGGCATATCAATTGTCTAGAAATGCTAGCAGTTTATTGTGCACTGAAGCACTTCCTCCCAGACCTAAGGGGTCACCATGTGTTGGTGCACACCGACAACACATCGGTGGTCTCTTATATCAACCACCAGGGAGGTCTGCGTTCGCGCCCTTTGTACAAGCTGGCGCACCAGATCCTGGTGTGGTCCCAGAGCAAACTCCTCTCATTAAGAGCAGTATATATTCCTGGGAAGCAAAATATGGGAGCAGACATACTGTCGAGGCAGGGGCCGAGGCCCGGGGAATGGAGACTTCAAGTTTTTCAATTCAAGTTTATTTGTATAGCGCTTTTTACAATACAAATCGTTACAAAGCAACTTTATTTTTAAATATAACTTTACAGAAAATAATGTTTCTACAATATTTAGTAGTAGCTTATGGTAGTGATTGTCAGTTTGTACACGTTTGACAGGATTTTTAGAAAAAAATGAATACAACACGTAGTCAGCAAGACGATGAACATCGTCTTAATAAGATAATAATATGATTAATTAATAATTGTTATATGGTGCAGTCACACATGTAGCAATAATTGTTAGTTCTGTTTGTTGATTCAGGGTTAGCATCATCTGAAGTCCTCTGAGGGACTGCATCATCTCTTCTCAGGTGTTCTGGATCCAGACTGGAGCTTGTGTAAATCCTAGTTACCACGGGATGTAAATACGGTGGCAAAACATAGAAACAAAATAGAGACATCATTAGCATAGCTGCTGATCCAACAACCTAAAATAAGTTTAACCCAAGCTAATGAATAAAAATGCACATTTGATAAGATGCAACTACACTCACAATTTAAGAAATATGTTATTCGAATGCTTGGCACTTCACCTAGAAGTAGTGAAGCAGATATGGAGAGTATTTGGCAGGGCTCAAGTAGACCTATTTGCATCTCAAGAGACATCACAATGTCCCCTTTGGTTCTCTCTAGTTCATCCAGCTCCGCTGGGACTGGACGCTATGGTACAGACCTGGCCGAGGATTCATCTGTACGCATTTCCCCCTATCGCTCTGCTCCCGGGAGTTCTGGCAAGAGTATGCCGGGGCGGGATCCATCTGTTATTAGTAGTCCCGTTCTGGCCGGGCCGAGTATGGTTCTCAGATCTAGTCTCGCTCCTCGACGGCTCTCTGTGGGAGATACCGATCAGGACAGACCTACTCTCGCAGGCGCAGGGTACGATAATTCACCCTCACCCAGGGTTGTGGAAGCTGTGGGTGTGGCCCCTGAGGGGGCACAACTGTTAGCAGCCGGTCTCTCAACCGAGGTTGTTGAGACCCTCCTCCACTCAAGAGCTCCCTCAACGAGGAAACTGTACGACTTGAGGTGGAAACTCTTCACCTCATGGTGCAGAGACCGTGGGACTTGGTTGTGGTGTTAGAGGCAATGTGCAAACCCCCGTTTGAACCTATTCAAGATATCTCAGACAGACATCTCACACTTAAAACCTCCTTTCTGTTGGCTATCACCTCTCTGCGGAGAGTAGGAGACATTCAGGTCCTCTCTGTGGCCCCTACTTATCTTGAGTTTGCACCGGGCATGACCTTGAGTTTGCACCGGGCATGACCACCGGGCATGACTAAAATTCCCTCTGTTACACCACAACCTCTAGTGTTGCAGGCCTTCTATCCTACTCCCTTTCGGGAGCCCTACCAGGCGAAGCTAAATTGTATGTGTCCAGTTCGAGCGCTGAACGCATACATCCACAGAGCTGCCCTGTGGAGAAAAACTGACCAATTGCTTGTATGCTACGGTCCCCCCAAGAGGGGTTCTTCTAAGCAGACTATTAGTCGTTGAATAGTCGAGGCTATCAACGCTTCCTATGAGTCCTGTGGTCGTCCCCCGCTGTCGGGAGCCAAGGCTTACTCTACTCGGGGTATGGCGGCCTCCAAGGCCTTCTTAGCAGGTGTATCCATGCTGGACATCTGCAATGCTGCGGGGTGGTCCACACCCTCTACGTTTGTTAAATTCTATGGCCTAGACATGCCAGTCACTCCAGGCGCTTCTGTCCTCCTGTCCTAAGCTGTGCTCTTCGGATACACACTAGGCAGGGGTTTGGTAGTCTGGCGGCGTTGGTACTTGTTCCCCAAAGCACAATGACGCAGCTCGAGTTCCTGAAGAGGAACGTCTCTAGGTTACATATGTAACCCTAGTTCCTCGAGGGAACGAGACGCTGCGTCTCAGAGCCATACCCACGGCACCCCTGCCGGCACTTGCTGGTACTCGAAGCTGACGCCAGCTGCGTGTCACGTGCTTTCATAGCTTCCTGGTCGCTTACGTCACTCCGCCGGTGACGTCACGCTCTTCCATTGGACTGATTTCACACCATATTCAGAGTCGCGCACGCTGGGCGCGTTCCCTAAAGCGCATTGACGCATCGTCTCGTTCCCTCGAGGAACTAGGGTTACATACGTAACCTAGAGACGTTCTTCAAAGTAGCCACCTTTTGCTTTGATTACTGCTTTGCACAGTCTTGGCAGGAGTGTGGCACACTCTTGGTCTTGAAGGAGTTCCCCCGAGAGATGCTTAGCACTTGTTGGCCTTTTTGCCTTCTGTCTGCGGTCCATCTCACCCCTAAACCATCTCAATTGGGTTCAGGTCCGGTGCCTGTGGAGGCCAGGTCATCTGGCGCAGTACCCCATCACTCTCCTTCTTGGTCAAATAGCCCTTGATGCCTTCAGTGTGACTCTACAATTTTCATAGTCATGAAAATAAAGAAAACTCTTTGAATGAGAAGGTGTGTCCAAACTTTTGGCCTGTACTGTATACGTGTGTGTGTGTGTGTGATTACCAAAAATCATTTTCTGATTAATTAGCAAGGCCACACTGCTACCACAATCTGTTTTGTTTTGTTTTGCACCTTTAACATATAATGACAATAAACATAATAAAGTGATAAAGATATTAAGTTCATCACAAGAGTCCCTGTGCTGATGTAAATACTAATAAATACTAATATTTATTGTTTGAACAGTGACATACTCACAAATACAGAACAACATCATGGTAACACACACAACAGTGCAACAATAACATAAAAAAAAAAAAAAAAAAAGAAAAACTACTAATAGCAACCACTATAAATAAACACAATTATTTAAACTAAATACCATCAAATGTGGGCTGTCTCATAGATATCCTATTTTTTTATTTATTAATTCATATTTTATTTATTTATTTCTCCTCTTTTAAATAGATATTTAACAATATTTTACTTTAAAATTAGATGAAACGCAAGGTAGGATCTAATAATTTGCCCCCCACCCCGTGGATAAGTTTTTACTGTAGCATTCTTTTCTCAAAGTGGAATAAATGTAAAGTACATATGAAATTTGAACTATTTGTAAAAAAAATAATGTAAATTTAGTTTTAAGTAAAGACAGAGAACTGTTGTTTTTGTTATAACGTTTCTTTTTAATAATTATATATAGTGTTGCTTGGGCAGATTTTGTAAATAATATGTATATTGCCAAATTAGTTACATCTAACCAGTGGTTATTGAGAGACAAAATATTTAAATTAAGAAAATGAAAATAAGGGAAAAATCTGAGAAACTTATAACAGTCTAGAATAAGATGATGAGAGCGAGAGAGAGAGAGAGAGAGAGAGAGAGACAGAGACAGAGAGAGGGAGAGAGGGATAGAGAGAGGGAGAGAGGAAGCGAGAGAGTGAGAGAGAGAGAAAGAGAGGGCAGGGGTGGCTCATGGGAGCGCTGGATGCTTGTGTGGGTCGCCATACTGTCTGGCCTCTCCTGACGATGCGAGTCACTCGTGAACCCAGGAAATTAGAATTCTGAGCTTCCTTTTTTCACACAGCTCTCATGTGTTTAAGCTCAGATCCAGGAATATTAACACAGAGCTTACTTCCACTGTGCACTATATTCACTGTACACACAGACTGGAACATTTCAGGCAATGTTCACTGTTTCTGTTGCTCATGTCTAGGGTTAGGGTCTGCAAGAGGCCAATCAGAAACCAGACCCACAACACCGTAAAAAAAAAAAATCCCACAACCCCCTACAATCATGGCAGCAACATTCGGAAAGAAAGCTTGTGTTTATAAAAAAAAACAGACAAAAAATAATATATATATATATATAAAGATACAATAACAATAATAATTAGCAATAATTTTGTGATAAATGTTTACATTTAATAGGAGGAAATGGAAACAAATCAAAAATATATATTACTATTGTTATTATTTTTATGTCAATTATTTAAAATAACTGTAATTATTAAATGTTATACTTATCAGCATAGATTAAGTATAATTGAGATACTATTGTAGCTTTTATTAATACTTTTAATCACACACACACACACACACACACACTGCTTGCTTGCGGTTGTCCTTCGAATAATAATAATGAATAATCCGATCCTGGTTCCACAGGTTCTATTTTAGGTGTGGCATATATACATGCTATTGGTGTAACTGCTATTTATGGGTGTGCTTCTCCTGAGCCTTCTTTGTTGTCTCCTAACTGTCCTTTCCTCCTCCAGTCCCCTCTAGACACCGCTGCCGCCAGGTGTTACGGTCAGCAGCCATGTTCTCCAAGTCCCCAGGTTTTGTTTTGCACCTCTTAAGCACTGTTTTCATTTGGTCTTTAAAGCATTTCAACTGGCCTCCAGCAGAGCGCTGGCCTAGTTGTAGCTGGCCATATAGCACTCTGTGGGGCAGACGGTTGTAGGGCATTCTTATGACATGCCCCAACCAGCGCAGTTGGTGCTGGGTGATTGTGGCCTCAATACTCTTGCAGCCTGTTCTCTTCAGGATCTCAGTGTGAGGCACTCTGTCACGCCAAGTGATTCCCAGGATGAGCTGGAGACAGCAGATGTGGAAGTGTTCCAGGGACTTGATGTGTCGGCTGTAAGTAACCCATGCTTCACAGCTGTAGAGGAGGGTGGTGATGCAGACTGCTTGGTAGACGGATATTTTTGTGTTGAGATGAAGGTTCTTGTTCTGAAAAACCCGCAGCCGGAGTCTCCCAAAGGCAGCTGATGCTTGTTTGATTCTGTTCTGGACCTCATTGTCAATGCTATTGTCTTCAGAGATAATACTCTCCAGGTATTTGAATGATGGCACAGTTGATAGTTTTTCATCTGCAACAAAGAAGATGGGTGGTGCGGGTGAGATGTTGGCACTCCACCTGCAGATTACCACTGTTTTGGCGGTGTTGATGGTCAGCCCCATCCTGCTATATGCCCTCACTGCTGCATCTAGGACAGACTGGAGGTCTTGTGGAGAGTGAGATACAAGAGTGCAGTCATCGGCATACTGCAGCTCAAGTATCCTCACTCTTTGCAGTTTGGTGGTTGATTGCAGTTGACATTAAAGAGGTTACCATCCAGCCTGTATGCTACTGTCACTCCACTTTTGTCTTGTATATCCTTGTGGAGAAGCTGGGTGACACAAATGAGGAAGATGTTAAAAAGCACTGGTGCCAGTACACAGTACACTGGTGACAGTACCCCTGCCTTACCCGTGTGCGCACAGGGAATTTAATAGACTGTTGACCTCCTATTGTCACCCTAGCAGTCATTCCATCATGAAACTGACAGAGGATGTTGACAAACTTAGTGGGGCATCCAAACCGGAGGAGGACTTCCCACAAGAGATCTCTCTGCACAGTGTCAAAGGCTTTGGAGAGGTCGACAAAAGCCATAAACAGGTCTTTATCTTGCTCCCTGCAGTTTTCTTGAAGTTGCCGGGTTGTAAAGACCATGTCGACTTTGCTCCTGTTCTTTCTAAACCCACACTGTGACTCGGGTAGCATAGACTCTGTGATGTTATTGATCAGTCTTTGTAACATCACCTTGTCCAGGACCGTGCATGCTTTCATCAGCCCAGGCCTTGGTCATGTAATGATGTAGTGTTCTTGTGCAGAGATACCCTCCCTATTTTAGCAGTTCTGCAGGAATATTGTCAGAACCAGGAGACTTTTTGTACTTCAGGGAGCGGACAGCTGACAGAACCTCCAGGAAGGTTGAAGGTTGGCTAAGGTTGTTAATAGGGGGAAATTCAGGCAATTAATTCAAGATGGTATAGTCTGCATCAGAGTCCTGATTTAGTAAGGTGTTAAAATGTTCAGCCCACCTCTCCAGGATGCTATTTTGGTCTTTCAGGACTTTGTGCCCATCTGCTCTTTTCAGGGGAGTGATGCGGTGACTTATTGGGCAGTAAATGTATTTGACTGCATTATAAAAGTTGTGCATGTAATTCCGGGTTATGACAACGTCTCTGAGGTCACAACATCTCACGATGACATAATCAATCAGGTGCCAATGTTTGGAACATGGGGTGCATCCATGATGTTTTGTATTTGGTCCTTTGCTGGAAGATGGTGTTGGTTATGGTCAGGTTGTGCTCAAAACATAGGGTAAGTACCTCATTCCATTTGAGTTGGCCTGACCAATTCCATGCCTGCCAAGTACTTCTTTCCATATCCCACTGTTCTGCCCAACACGAGCATTGAAGTCCCCAAGCAGGAGGATCTTGTCGTTCTTGGGGATCTGGTGGAGAGCCTCATCCAGTGTTTGGTAAAAAGAGTCTTTAGACTCACTGTCAGATGGTAGAGTTGGAGCATACACACTTAGAAGTGTGGCATAGCGGTTGTTCACCAGGGGGATATGGAGGGTCATCAGTCTTTCACTGTCTTGGCAGTAGTGTGTTCTTAATTGCCAGTCCCACTTCATGCAGATTTTGTCCACCTGTGGGATAGCCTTTCCAGTAGAAGGTGTAGCCCATGCCCTCCTCTGTTAGAGACCCCTCATCAAGGAGCCTGGTTTCTCTCAGGGCAGCAATGTAGATATCATAGCGGCGCAGCTCGGCAGAAACCAGGGATGTTCTTCTATGGGGTCTTTCAGACCTGCCATAGGAGTCCAGGAGAGTTATTATGTTCCATGTTGCCAGTTTAAGGTTGTAGGATTTGTTTCTTCTGTTTCGACCGCAGAAGTGGAATGATCGACAGGTGCAGTATCCTGTCCAGGTATGAGTTGAGTGGGTATTTTTTAGGCCATCTTTTCTAGACCCTTTTCTGCCTATTGCGCACGGCCAGTCCATTGCTTTTCTGTTGGGGTGTACTCCCGTAGCCTTGCCTCGAGAGGCTAACCCACAAGGCAGTGGGGCTATTTACCCATAGCTGGGGCAGTGGTTGACAGGCGTCAGTGCAGAGATGTGGTTGACTGCACACCACATCTCTGGGGCCCACTGCTGCTCTGAGATCCCCTGCAGTTCAGCCTGGGACTGCGAGGTACCCAGTTACCATGTGTGGCCACGAGGAGGCACGGCAAAAGTCTTGGTGGTGGAGAGGCTGTGTACTGGCAGAGGAGACTTATACACTTGGCTCCTCTTTTCACCCCTATTAGGAGGCTAGCCAGCGGCGGTAGCTAAAAAGCAGAAAGTTGCAAGCAGCGGGCAGCATACAGCATGCACTAACTACAAACACCTCCAAACTCCACACTACTGCAATAGACGTTTCACACACACACAGTGCCATGAAAGCACACACACACACACACAAATATATATATATATATATATATATATATATATATATATATATATATATACATACATATAGTTGAGATACATTTTGAAATGTTGAAACAACTTGCTGAAACATAAAGTTTTTTTAAATATTTTAGTTTATTTCAGTTTAAATTTCTTACTTTTTAATTTTACATTTATATTACATGTATAGTTGCCTTTATCCAAAAGCTACTTACAAATGATTTTTTAAAAGTAATTATGGGCTGATGGGCTGCTGGCTCATGCTTCATGTTTAACGCTCCTCATTTTGTCCTCCAGTTAATTTGCGTCTCGACAGGATCTTTCTTTCAGTTTCTAAATTCTGTTCTGAACGCCAGGTGGACGTCAGCACACACAACACAGTCCTCCTCTCAGATATACGGCGGACAGGTCAGTGTTTCCGAAACCAGCGCTGGATGAGGATTCAGTGATGAAAAGATGCATGGCATCTGCTTTACACAAACTGGGACAAAATTAAGATTTATTGTGTTTCTAACTAATCTTAGAAATGTTCAACACTGAGGTTGAGTGCATTACAAACAATAATATGAATATGTAGCTTAGGTTTAGGGGTTAGTATTATGTTATGCAGGCAATAAGCATCGCTGACATAATCAATGGAATCTTTGGGATCATCTAGGAGTGGGATTTGAATAGTTCACCCAAAAATGAAAGTATTGAGTATATGTATATGTGTGTTCTGGCATCACTGTCTCTATATGTCTCTCTGTATCTTGAGAAATGGTACAAAAATCTCCTTTGACCTCTAAATCTCTTACACTACAAAACTCATGCAGACCGTAGCAGTCACAACACACACACACACACACGTGCACGTGTCTGTAGCTCTGCTGGTGTCATTATTTATGGTGGCTCCAGTGTTCTTGAAGGGTGCAAAGTGTTTCTAATAAACGGTTTCAAATTTCCCCACAGTTTAACTGTGTGTGTGTGTGTGTGTGTGTGTGTGTGTGTGTGTGTGTGTGTGTGTGTGTGTGTGCAAGAGCTTATGCTCCTAAAGAATCCCAGACTGCTGACAGCCCAGAGGTCATCCAACTGTCTCTGTGCTTCACTGCGAGGTGTGGAGAGAGAGAGTGACTGACAGACAAAAGCCATAAATACAGCTGTCTGTCCTCAAGTGTGAGCTGATCCATTAGAGCGCTAATATTTCACAGGTAGAGCAGATGATGTGTGTTCATGATGCAGGATGAGTGAGGTTCTGCAGGTCTGCTCCTCCGCCTCAGGCCAGATAACAAATCACCTCTGTTCTCTTTCATTACACGCCAAAGTGGGACAGACTTATCTGTTGCACATCAACAACTATTAGCAAGAATTACGTTTTCCTAAGCGATGGAATGTTTGTCAGACTAGTTTTTCTCTAATCAAACACTCTGTAGAATGAGAATGTCCCTCCCACCTGCCCACCTTGTCCCTAGCAATCCTAAATAGGACATAATGGGCACAGTTGTGACATTACTGGCCTTTAAAAAAAAAAAAAAAAAAAAAAAAAAAACAAATGGGATGAATCCTTCGTTTCAGAAGGAGAGGGGGTTTAGCTCACAAACGGCAGCTGTCCACAGGAAGTACCTGCCACTTGTAGCTGTCAATCAAGCACAAGTCATTATAGACAAATATTTATTGACTTTCTGTTTTTGTGCTTTAACAAAAGTGACAGGCATTTTTATTATCTTATGAAATGTTGTTGGACACTTGGCAACCATGTTCTGTACACTACTGTTTAAACGTTTAGTGTCAGTAAGATTATTTATTTATTTGTTTGTTGTTGTTGAATTAGACTTTTATTCAGCAAAGGCTGATCAAAAGTGACAGTGATACAAATTGTAATGTTACAAAAGATTGATATTCTATAAATTTTGTTCTTTTGAACTTTCTGTTCATCAAAGAATCCTGAAAAATGAAATGTAGTTTTGTTTCACAACATATTGTGCAGCACAACAGTTTTCAACATTGGTAATAATCAGAAATGTTTGTTGAGCAGCAGATCAGCATATTAGAATGATTTCTGAAGATCATGTGACACTGAAGACTGGAGAAATTATGCTGAAAATAAAGCTTTGATCATAGCAATAAATTACTTTTTATTCACACAAAAAACTGATATTTAGTAATTGTAAGTATATTTCACTGTTTTGACAATTTTCTCTCTATTTTTCATTATTTTTTTTCTTACTTTACACTAAGAAGAAGAAGAAAAAAAAAATATTCTGTTCACTGAAAGGTTCTTCATGGAATTCAAATGGTTTTTCTTCAGCACTGCTTTGAAAACACCCTTTTGGGCCCGTCGTGTGTGTGTTGTGTTGTGTGATGGTGTTTAACACGAGGTGAAATCATTGTATGTAGATCTGAACCTTGAGTTCCTCAGATCTGTAGTGGTTCAGATCTTCCAGTGCAAGCCAGATTTCATCGCCCCAACCCGAGACAGAAGCTCTCAGCCAAGCATTTAGCCAACAAAGAAAATGAAACCTTATCTCCCCCCGCAGCTTTATCTGAGCGCAGCATCAGTCAGCAGGCTGTAGAGGAATTAAAGCTTTAATATTTGATACCGTCAGGGTCATCTGTATTCATGAGAACTGGAAAAACATCTCTTTTCTCTCATGTTTACCCAGACTAGCTTTATAGTTTCCACATGACATGAACACAAGCTCAGATTTAGTGTCAAATCAAGACCAAGATACAGCAGTCACAGTTTATCTGAATTAAATAGCAAATATATATATATATATATATATATATATATATATATATATATATATATATATATATATATATATATATTGTTGACATACAAAATAATTTTATTTTATTACCACAGTCTTCATGACCACCACAGGTTTACAGTTCTATTGCATTAACTGCTTGGTAGACCATCGACCCAACAATTCATTTATTTTCCTACATCACTATAAGATTACATGGAATCACCTACAGTATGAAACACTGTATAATGATATGTTATACCTGTGTAATAAAACTGTTATGCCATTATAACTATGTAGTAATACTGTTATTCATTTTGTGTTTTAATACTGTTTTTTCCATATAACTAAACAAAAAAAGGCATTCCATTATGATTATGTAATAGTGTTTTTACATTGTAACTGTTTAATAATACAGTTATTACATTTTAACATAACATCACTGTTCCATTGTAAATGAGTAATAATTCTGCTATTATATTAAACCAGTTTATTAATACTTATATGATATTATACATGTGTAAAAAAAAAAAAAAATAAAAAAAAAATACTGATATTACATTATAACTGTATAACCATACAGCTACTACATTTAACTGTGTAATAATGTGGTTATTCTATATAATGGCAACGCTGACATTTTGTTATAATTGTGTAATAAAAGTGTTAATACATTGTAATTTTTAATAATACTGTCATAACATTATACCAACATAACAATACTTCGCTTACATATAATGGTGTAATAATTGTAATATTAACGTATAACTGTTTATTAATACTGTTATTACATTATAGTAAGTAATATTACTTATTTTACACTATAACTATGCAATAATACTGTCATTACATTTTATCTATACAATTAAATAGTTTTGCATTATAACTGTTCAATATTAGCATGTTGTTATAGCTGTGTAATAATACAGTTACTACATTATAAATGTTTAGTAATACTGTTACTATACTATGTAATATGATTTTACACTATAACTATGTAAAAGTACTATTTTTATATCATTATGTATTAAAATTGCATTATAACTGTGCAATAATACTGCTGTTACAATAAAAAGATTACATTATAAGTACATACTAATACCGTTATTATATTATGATATGTGATAACATTTCCATTGCATTATAATTATGTAATAATATTATTATAATTAATAATAATAATGCTATTATGTTATAACTGTGTAATAATAATGGGGAACAAATCAAAGGGTATAAAAAAATTAATAAAAAAAACAGACTAATGAATTTCCATTAGTGTTTTGAGATTTTAATTCATTGTCAATGCGTGACAAAAGAGAATTTACGTGGCACAAAACCCAAAACTTCAACAACTACAGGCAAAATAATAATACCTTATTAAATTACATAATGCTTTAAATCTCTCCAGGAAGTTAGTGAATATTGCACATACAGTTCCATCACAAATATGCCTTTATATTTTTATTTTTATTTTTTTGTCAAGTAAACACGTCTAAGTGATGACCAGTGCAGAATTGGCCCAATGCTTTGTAGAAGCACTTGACCTCTCATTGAGCAGACACATAAATCCCTGCTATCTGGGATGTGGGGTCTATGGCTGTTTAACTTTAGTGCCAAGTGATTAATTGCTGAATTACCTCTATATGTTGAGAGAGCAAGGTGAGAGAGAGAGAAATATGGGTGATGTGGGGCGAGGTAATGGGGTGTTATGAGATGAGAGCAGCGTCAGACCAGCATCTCTGGAACGACAGGAGACATCGGCAGTATCCATCTACACATACACATGAGAAGACACGTGAACGTCCATAAAGACAGCATAACTCTTACAGCTATCTTCACACGGATTCGTGGAGAATGTGATGCGGGACAGCAGACAGATTTATAGTACAAGGTCAAAAGTTAGCATCTCCCATATTCTGTTCAAATCCAAAAACACAAAGCACAGATGGAGGTTAAATGTATATTATGGCTGGCGAGATTAAATTTTTTACTTTAGAGCAACTAATAATGCAGAATAAAATTAATTACTGATGCTACCTATCCAATATAATGGACTGATGCAGCCACATACTGACTTCTGAAGTCATTTTCCCTAGTATTTAAGATACTATGATGATTCTACGTCACTGAAAGCCATATTTACATCAACATGAAATCAGTAACTGAAATTTCAAACACAACATGACAATCTACTTTATGTATTTTTGCTCCACCATTAAGTCATTCCCAAATAATCTAGAGTTCTGAAATTCTTCAGTAATAGTAGCATTAGTTAAACAACATTTAACTGCTTCCAACCTATAGACAGTAGTTTCACTTATTTGTTATGTCTATCCTTTTAAAATTACTTCCTTGATTAAGAATGAAGAGGATTCATGATAAATAATTAATAGCTAATAACATTACTGATTTTAATGAACAAATATTATAATTCATCAAGTCTCTCAATGCAGAACATTATTTTGTTTTGCGTAGTATATACAATATGTAGGATGAGCATGGAATATATATATATATATATATATATATATATATATATATATATATATATATATATATATATATATATATATATATATATATATATATATATATATATATATTGCTAAGTGCAATCAACTTATTGCTGCTAAACTTATTGGCTTAATATTACCCGGTCAGTATAAAAAAAAAAAAAAAAAAATATATATATATATATATATATATATATATATATATATATATATATATATATATATATATATATATATAATACTGATAAATCATCAAATTGATTTAGATCAAATGCAATGTAAGCAAGGGTTATAATATTTAAGTAAAACTGAAGCTAAAATTAAAACAATTAAATAATAATAATAATAATAATAATATATATATATATATATATATATATATATATATATATATATATATATATATATATATATATATATATATATATATATATATATCAATCATTACCTGAAATAGCTAACTGAAATAACATAAAACAAGTGATTTGCTTTATTTCAGCTATTACAACATTACTAGTTTATTATTATTTTTTTCTTATTACGTTTACTGATTTAGTTTAACAATGTAGTAAAATAACTAAAACTGAAATAAATTAGAAACACACAACAAAACTGCTAAACGTGTAACTAAAGTGAATACAGAAAATGTAAGAATAAAAACTGATATGAAATATATTTTAAAAAATATGAATAAAAAAATCTTAATGTTACTAAAGTTACACTAGATCAGAATTAGAATATGCAAATGGTTTGGTTACAGAACAGGCTAGAATATCAAATATTTATGGATTTAAAAAAATGGCACATGCTTTTTATATTAATACAAGTGACACAGTCCACATAAACTTTTTTATATAATGCTGAACACATTTTAGATAATATTTTAGTAAATGATCAGTGGAATTTCATTTCTTCTTGCACAGTGCACTAATACTTTTGTGACACAATTGAAAGTGTAATTACCATGAAACCATGTATTATGGGATTACAGGATTTACACCCTGGTTCACTCAGCGAGGCAGGAACACCCACATCCATCGGCGGGTCACGTGACACCCGACGTGTGGAGATATAAATGCCTGGAATTCCCTCCCATCAGACAACAGACGAGTGCCGAAGCATTTTTAACAACTGGAAAACAAACTGTGCTCTGACCTGCAAGCCTTCACTGACAGGTGACAAAGAGCTATAGAGATGGTCCAGAGAAAGCTAAGTGATTCCCTCCCTCTGCTCTCCTGCACAGCTGCGTGTCTGACGACTTCAGAAGGACCAGATATTCCTCATCTCTCCTCACTCAGCCCTTCTGTTCTCCCTTCTGGAGAGGTAAAAAGAGAGAGAGAGACAGAGGGAGAAAATATGATGTTACTGAATCCTCTGCACAAGTACAGATGATGTGGTCGTCTGTGAGATGTCATCAGTGTCTTCTGTATAAGTGCTCAAAAAATACTCAAAGCTGCATGAGGTCTCAAGAAAACCCTTTTATGATTCCATATGATTCCATCAGAGAATCTGATTTAAGTTCTTGCGATGTCATATGAAAAGTTCTTCACAAATCCTTGTTCTGCTGCTTAAAGTCAAAACACTGTTGCCCTATAAACATGTCAAGAGCTGATCAGCAAATTATTATTGATCAAGATTATGCATAGAAGCATGTATATTACCGGTCAATATCACTATTTTTTGTTACCTTTTTTTTTTCTTTTCTTGTCTCTTCAGCTCACCAAGGCTGCATTTATTTGGTTAAAAATACATTAAAATAGAAATATTGTGAAATATTAGTACAAAATTGTTTTCCATGTGAATCTGTGTTAAAGTGTAATTTATTTCTGTGATGCTCCGCTGTATTTTCAGCATCATTCCTCCAGTCTTCAGTGTCACATGATCTTCAGAAATCATGAAAATATGATGATTTACTGCTCAAGAAACATTTCTGATTATTATCAGTGTTGAAAACATTTGTGCTGCCCAGTATTTTTTTGTGTAAACCGTATAAATTAATTGTTTCAGGATTCTTTGATTAATAAAATTTTCAAAAGTACAGTGTTAATTAATTTTAAAAATAAATATTTTGCAACATTATAAAGGTCTTTTCTGTCACTTTTTATCAATTTAATGCATCCTTGCTGAATAAAATTATTAAATTCTTAAATAAAAAAAAAAAAATAATAAAATAAAAAAAAACTGATCTTAACCTTCTCAATGGGAGTGTATCACAGTGTCATCAAAAATCACAACATTGATAATAATCAGAAATGTTTCATGAGCAGAAAATCAGCATATTAGAATGATTTCTGAAGATCATGTGACACTGAATACTGGAGTAATGATGCTGAAAATTAAGCTTTGCATCACAGAAATAAAATAAATTTTGCAATATATTCACACAGAAAACAGCTATATTAAAGAGCCACTGAACAATGAACGCTGAACGCGCTATTCAGATTCAAACTGAAACGCGGCTTGAATACACCCACACAGAAGAAAAAGCAGCGAGACTGTTCAAGTTTTTTTGCTTCGCGGTGAGAGGAATAAGACATGATTCACCCCAAACAGATGCTAACGCATAGTTTACCGTGAGATTGTGTGCGGAACAACCAATCAAACCTGACTATGTCAGTTGACCAATCAGAACACAGTATGCTACCGTAAGGTGAAGTTTAAGAAAACTGAATCTTTTGAACAGCTTCGAGCGAACCATTTGGGGATCTCTGAGAATTGAGGTAATTTTAAAATTATATTTTGACAAATGACAATGTTTTTTAACCTTGGATGGATTTAAACCTATTGTACAGGACTCATAAACAGTAATAGGAAGCTTAGAATTTTCATCTTACTGGCTCTTTAAATTGTAATAATATTTCAAAATGTTAACATGTTTTTTTTTTTTTTTTCATCTAATAAATGCAGCCTTGCCGAGAAGGAGAGACTTCCATCAAAAACATTAAATCAATCTCAATGATATACCAGTAGTGTGGAATAAATGCTGGAATCAAGACTATATATGGCACACATATGTAGCATATTCACAAAATCTGTAACAAAAGTCTCTCAGCTTAACGTGATCAAAGAACACCCTCTTGGACCCGAGGGCCAGGCCGCATCGGGGAGGCGTCTCTCGCTGCTCAGCGTGATGATTAGTGTCCATGTAACACTTTGAACACTACTAGCTCAAAGCAGAATCCAGCTGGGTCAAAGGCTTCAAACATCTTGGAGGAGCAGATGAAATATGTTGGCGTGGGGGTTCAGCTTCCCGAGCCACTGAAACACTCCTCAGAGCTGGGAAAGATGTAGAAAGATATCATATTCATTTTCCTGTCTTTAATGCGTACCCCGGGAATCAAAGAAAACAAATAAAGTCTGGGGGGCAGCGTACATGCTTGTCATTTTTCCTCGTGTTCCTCCAGGTCGCCCTTCATCATGAAAAAAGTCCCGAGGCCAGTTTTGCTGTTTCTGCTGGCCAACAGAACTCTTACCCTGAGTTTGAAACTTGATTTATTATGCTAGAGGTATTAGATACAGGTCACTGTCAACAAGTAAGTTGTTTTTGTTGGCCATCGGCAGCACAACTCTTTCACAGTCCTTTGTCTAGATAATTTGCTACAAGTTCTTGGCAGTGCTAAGCTTTCATAGTATTGTCTTCACTCAAATTTTGACAATCTAATCTACATACTGTTTTGATAACAGATTTATATCCTCTGATAATCTGTCAAGAGCCAACAACCATCAACATCCTGACAATCACGTGTGCATATCATCACGGATTGGCCAAGAGATCGCAAAGCTAAAAGGTAATATGAAGAATTAATAAAATAACAATAGTAATGATAATGATGATAATGATGAAGACAGGTGGGAAAGGAGGAAATATTCATAAGGATTAAACTAATACATAAAAAATGTATTTGTTAGGTTTAAGGTCACCTTCGTGCTAAAATTGTCCTAAAATTTGGCAAAATAAACTTTTAGTAGATACATAGATTCAGGAAAGACAGATACAAATGCTGATGACCTTGGTAGCAGATCTGTGTATTTTTGTCCAGTAAAATTTCTCTCACTTTACATTATAAATACTACTAGGAATAACACATACCAAATCTTTGTTTAAGACTGTGACATATTGTTCATGTATTGTTGAAATATTTTTAAACGTCTTTAAAAACCTTCTTTTGTCCGGAACTAACTTAAATCTAAGTTAGTCAATTTAACAGCTGAGCTCAAGATCTGTTACTGATTCAAGAATTTCACTCAATAACTTAAGTAACAATGGAACGTTGAGTTGCTTCTTTAAAAGCTTATTGTATCACTGTATTAAAAGCTCACTGTATTGAGTTGAGTATAATAAGAGAGAGACTGAATTAGTGTCATTACCTGCATCTGTTGCAGCATTCATTCTTCAGCTCAATCTCATATTCACAATAAAAGATGAGTCTGAATGTCTGCTGAGGAAAGCGATATCTTTGTCGCACTGTCATTTCATCTGTTAAGGCTAATTTCTGATGACAGCACTGCATTTGTTATAACAAACTGTTGTTGAAATTAAAAATAACCTCCTTGTTTACAACCCTGTTTCAGTCTCTTTCAATAAAAAATCTTTACTGCAGTCTCTTGTCATCATCTAATGGTGGAGTAATAAATAAAATCACCATCACAAACAAACACACACACCGTTTCTCAATACTAAATACTGTTATGAAATATTTATTATTTATATTATAAAAGTTAGAAATATTTATTATTTATATAAATATTTTTATTGAATAATAATACTGAATAAATTATAATAAAACAACATTTGCTAAGCTATTCAGTCAAGCATGTACAGGCAGCACTCTGATAAATGTGATAAAAAGTTAGATAATAATATAAAGTTATGAGACTTTACCCTCAGCCTAAACTATTTGATCTGGAAAACATAATAGGCTCACGAGACCAAAGACTGGCCGTTAAATTTACCCAAAATGATTTATATCTCCTGGTGAACCACTATGCAGTAGAGACATCAGAGCCAGTGGTGATTTGCAGAAGATCTGGCCGAGATGAGGCAACTCTCAGCGGGGTCATGAGTGCTGAACAACTGCTGATGACCTGGAGCTCACATCTCCCAAAACATTGAAACTATATTTAAAATAGATGTTATCTTTATTAACAAACCACATATCCACCTTTTTCTTCAATGCAGAAGTAAACCTATGGGTGAGACTTCTGGTTCATTAGCCGCTATAGGTGGGTAACAAAGAGAATAACAATGTGCAGTAAATGGTAAAACTGTCTGCACAACAAACCAGTATTTTCATAATTAAGATAATACATTCAAATGATTTAATAAGACACACCAACTTTCAATATCAAGCAGCAAAATGTTTTGTTCAGCTAAAAATAGCTGGATGGAGTGGCCGCAGATTAGACTGGAAGCCAGATAGTCATTAGTCGTGAGATAGCCAGTAGTCGTGAGTTTCTGCTGGATGTCGGCAGAACCACATTTTTACAGTTAAACTCCACACACATGGAACAGCTGCGGGATCTCAGACTGCTCCTGAGGCCTACACCATCACCGACCCCCACCACTGCATCTCGCCCACAGCGGAGGAGAGGAAGCGGAAGAGGGGTAAGCACGGAGGTATCCAGGCTAGGCTAATGGCTAACCCACACAAGCCATCTATCCCCACCTAATGTATCGGCTTATGTATGCTCTTTGGGCTATAAACTGGACTAAATCCGATTCCTACATTCAACTCAGAGGACTGTAAGAGACTGTTGTGTTTTTGTGTTCACGGAAACATGGCTCAGCAACAGCGTTTCAGACGGTGCTCCTCAGCTCGATCAGCTGACGTGATATTGAGTGGACAGAGCTCTCGTTGCGGGAGGAAAAACCCGTGGCAGCGGGCTTTGTGTTTACAGCAATGACACATGGTGCTGCGATACTGTTTTGATCAGCAAACACTGCTCACCCCTGGTGGAGTTTATGATTATTAACTGCTGGCCATTCTATCTGCTGAGGGAATATACTGCCATACTGCTCATTTCAGTTTACATTCCTCCGAAAAACAACAACAGCAGCAGGAATAATGCACTTAATGAACTGTA
The DNA here is from genome assembly GCF_003368295.1 of Carassius auratus. Classification (NCBI taxonomy): domain Eukaryota; kingdom Metazoa; phylum Chordata; class Actinopteri; order Cypriniformes; family Cyprinidae; genus Carassius; species Carassius auratus. The sequence goes on from NC_039244.1 coordinate 28,908,847, forward strand.
CCCATACATCAGTGAGCAGCAGACATCACACCCTGATGCTTTTCTACTCATACCTAGGAATTTCAACCATGCAGACTTAAAGAATATGTTTCCAAAAATACACCAACACATTAACTTTCCAACATGAGGTAATAACATTTTAGACTTTGTTTACACCACACAGAGAGGAGCTTACAAAGCCCTCCCCTCCCCTACCTCAGAGCCTCAGACCACATCAATATCATGCTAATGCTTGCATACAGACCGCTCATTAAATTCGCCAAACAAGTTCAAAAATGGATTCAAGTGTGGCCGGAAGGATCATCAGAGGTTCTTCAAGACTGCATTGACACAACTGAGTGGAATCTGTTTAAGCAGGCTGCCACATACAATAACACCACAGATCTCCAAGAATACTCAGAGACTGTCACTGCCTACATCAACAAGTGTATTGATAATGTAACAGTCACAAAAAAAAAAAAACGGAACGCTGCCTTCATAGCTGGAGATGAGGTGGGCCTGTGTACACCCAGGGCATCAGAGAGGCTAAGAGACAACACTCCAGGAGGATAGCCCATCAATTCAGTGACAGCAGAGACACTAGGAACCTGTGGTAGGAGATACAGACGGACTACAAGCCCCCACCATGGACCTGTGACAAAAACATCTCTCTCCCAAATGAGCTGAACACCTTCTTCTCTCACTTTGAGCAACAAAACAGCACCACTGCACAAAAGACTCCACCTCCTCCCGGCGACCAGGAGATGACGCTGACCCAGACAGCGTGAGGAGATCCTTCAGCAGGATCAATGCACCCAAAGCTCCGGGTCCTGACAACATCCCTAGGCATGTACTGAGAGACTGTGCAGCAGAACTTACTGATGTCTTCACAGACATTTTCAACATCTCACTTAGTCAGGCTGTTGTTCTCACATGTTTAAAAACTACCACCATCATTCTAGTCCCGAATAAGCCATTTCCATCCAGCTTCAATGACTACCGTCCTGTTGCACTTACCCCCATCCTCATGAAGTGCTTTGAACGGCTAGTCAAGCACCACATCAAGTCTGCCCCCCCCCCCCCAGTTTGCATATCAGTCCAACCGCTCGACTGATGATGCCATCTTCACTACCCTCCACTCAGCACTCACACATCTGAACAAAAAGGACTCATATGTCAGAATGCTGTTTACTGACTTGGAGAGAGTGAGCAGCACCAAGGTTCTGGGTATGCACATAACAGAGGACCTCTTCTGGACCGACAAGACCGGAGAACTGGCAAGAAATCACAACACCATCTCTACTTCCTCCGCAAACTGAGGAGAGCCAGAGCCCCGGCCCCCATCATGTACACCTTCTACAGAGGCACCATCGAGAGCATCCTGCTCACTGTGTGGTATGGCGTCGCAACACATCCTGTCGAAAGACTCTGCAACGCATAGTGAAAGCAGCTGAGAAGATCATTGGTGTCTCTCTCCCCTCCCTCCAGCACATTTATGGAACCCGTCTCACTCACAAAGCTCTTTGCATCGCAGGTGATCCCACTCACCCATCCCACAGCTTTTTCAGCCTGCTGCCATCAGGGAGGAGACTGCGGAGTCTCCAGGCCAGGACCAGCAGACTGAAGGACAGCTTCATCCACCAGGCTATCAGGAAGCTGAACTCGCTCCCGAACTTGCCCCCCCCCATCCCTCTTCTGCCCAAGGCACCACACACCAATGAACTCTGAACCCCACCCACCCCCCACAGATCCCACATCTCCAGGTCCGTCCACCCCCCTCTCCCACTAACATACGATAGCATGCACCAGTCACTAGTTGCAGATTTGGTCTGCTCCCTACCTCATTCAGCATGGAACTGACATCTTTCTACTACCTCTTCAGTCATTAAAATAATAAAAAAAAACTGCTCTTGAGCCCTTTGTCACTTAAATCAGAGAGAATAGGCTTTTTTTGCAATAAAAATAATTTTAGCTGCACTGTTTGTTCAAAAAACCATACGTTTAAAACAACAACAACAACAACAACATTGTTTCACTTTATTTTGATGGTCTATGGAGACTATGACAATAAAGAGTTAGCAGATATTAAGCAAACAGTATACTAATACTCTGATGACACTACTTGTTGTCAACATAATGTTCAAAAGGGAGCATCAAAATAAAGTTACCAAAAACACTTCTCATATTTTTTCAAATGCCATTATTATTATGGATTTACAGTATACAGTAACTATAGTGTTTTGGCTGAAACTATGGTTACCATGGTAAGTTGCTCTGCTGAGGGTGGTGTGTCAGATGTAATGGTCCATAAGTGCAGTCTGGTTATCTGCGCTTTAGTGTGCAGCTGGTGACAGAGCTGAAGGCCCTGCTGACAGCCATAAGCTCTTCTGTCAGTGAACATCGCTCCATTGTGCTCTGTCATCCTGGCGCTCGTCCAGTGCTGGGTTCAAGTCTTCAGTCGTTTCATCTGTGAGAGGCACCCGTGGTGGTTTCCCATCAGCCAGCCGATCAATATCAGTGCTTAAATGAGTGATCACTTTGTGTGTGCTTAGAGAGCCACCGCTTTAGAGTTTAGAGGAAGACACCTAAAACGTGTGTCTCAAGTTAAAACAAGACTCTACCATTTTTTTGGTATGTCATTGCCTGTATTCAAAGCCTAAAATGAACACTTCCCAAGCACCAAAAAACAAAACAAAACAAAAAAACATACATAAATAAATAAATAAATAACTATAAAATACAAATCAAATAAAAATACATTGACGATTGAAGGTTTTGAAGGCCATACAGTCTATCAGATAAAAAATAAAGAAAAAAAATAAAAAAATAAATTGATATTCTGGATGGTTGCTAGGGTGTTACTATTAGTGTTACTAATGTTAATTTTAAAATATTCATTTTAGACGCCAATGTTCATCTGAGACAAGTTTTTCAAAATCCAGTGATGATGCCAGTCTCCACAGAACAGGATCAATGATATAAGTACATTATGTACACATATATAGTACGAAACCATCAATTTAATGTTTAATTACAAAAAGATAATCTTCACTTTACATAAACATGAGTTGCATTAATAAAACACTGTATTAAATAAATATTAAACACACTTTTTATTTTGCCATCTTATCCTGTAAACATTTTATAATTGTTAACAAATGTTAATAAAAGTAAATAATAAATACATTTATATAATTCAGTGTTAATTCTAATTAAAATTCAACAACACCAATTTAACACTAATTCACTAAATGAGACTTAAAATATTTATACCTAAAAAATTAATATTGTTTTTGAAAAAGTCTAATCAAACCCTTTAAAATATTCTAAATACAAAAAAAAAATATATAACTTTTGATTTTAATAATGTATTGATAAATGTTGAAACTGACATTTACTTAGGTTAATCAATTGTTTAAGTACCATTTTTTTTAAGCTCACAAATGTAGTCAACTGTTAGCAAATCAAACCTTATTATAAAGTGTTACTAGAAAAGTGTTAATACTTTCTATATCTATATTTAATAAGTTCAGATATTGTCTTAGTAACAGAACCTTTTCAATAGGTATTGGTCATGCAGTTTCATCTGTAGCTCCTCTCACCTCTGGTGTTCCTCAAGGCTCTATTTTGGCTCCCATCTTGTTTTCACTGTACATGCTTCCACTAGGTTCAATTTTCAGAAAGCATGGAGTGTTCTTTCATTTTTATGCTGATGACACCCAACTCTATTTACCTTTAAAAAACACTGACAATAATTGTTTTGAAACATTGCTTGCATGCTTAGCTGATGTAAGATCTTGGATGTCAAATACATTTTTGCATTTAAATAACGGAAAGATGGAAGAAATTGTCTTTGGAACCTTTGTGGGTAAAGAACTGAATTTTAACTTTGGTCATTTAAATTCTTATATCAAAACATGGGCGAAAATATTGAGTTCTTTTTGATTCCTCCCTTAAGTTTGATAAGCATATTAACTCAGTAGTTAAGTCATGTTTTTTTCCATCTTAAACTTTTGTCAAAAGTTAGATCTTTTCTAGCTTGTAAAGATATTGAAAGAGTTATACATGTTTTAGTTTTATCACGTTTGGACCATTGTAACTCCTTGTATATTGGACTACCTTAAAACTCCATGTCACGGCTTCAAATGGTTAAAAATGCTGCAGCCAGATTTTTAACTTGCAAATGAGAACACATTACTCCGATTTTAATGTCTCTAAACTGTTTGCCAGTGCATTATAGAGCTGAATTTAAAATGCTGCTGTTTGTTTTTAAGTCTTTAAATGCTCTGGCACCTTCTTATTTGTCAGATCTTGTAAATATGAATAGGTCTGCCAGATGTTTGCAATCCTCAGACAGTATTACTCTGTCATATCCAAGATTAAGTTTGAAGTTCAAAGGTGACCGTGTGTTTGTGGTGGCCAGTCCTAAGTTATGTAACTTATTATTTTAAATAAGTTACAGTCTCAATTTTTGTTTATTCTTGCATTTTTATTCATTATAATTACTGGTCTCATTTATACTTGTTTATTAATGTATTACATTAATTATATTTTTTATTTATTTTACCTTTCCTCTTCTGTACAGCACTGTGGTCAACTCTTGTTGTGTTTCTGCTTTATAAGTAAATAAAAACGATTATATTTAAATAATAAATAACAATTTAAAACTTACATTTTTGTTGTTATTGTTTTTTTTTTTTTAAGAGATAAGTTGGCTAGTGTATCTTAGAACATCTGGATTTTTGGAGACTCTATTAATCCTTTTCTAGAGAATTATCTGCCTTGGCTGCACACACTGCTTTGAATAATGCTGAATAAAGCCTGACTCATGTGGAATTTCTTTATTAAACTCTCCATCGGTTTGTGTATGAAGTGTGGCTTTCAGTCGAACCCTGTCCGTGGGGAAACACATCATGCAATTGAAAGCAGCTCAGATAAAGTGGGAAGCTTTGAGAAGCTAAAACAAACAAATTGCTCTGGTTCTTTACAATTATGTAACCGTTTTTGTGGCAGAAGTAAGGCTATGAGGGCTTTAAAGACAGGGAGACTGTGGAGGTCGAGTTCTGGCAGATCTCGCTTGCCTTCTCTGGGAGGGAGGCCAAACCCTGTCATATCTGGAGGTCTGAAGCCGGGACGACACGGCGAGAAGACAAAAGTGAAATGTTAGACTATATTCCTCCTTACAGGAGACCTTCTCATATCCAGATGTTGAAAGGAGCCTTTTAGTCAAGGCATTTTTGTTTCTGACAAGACTCTTTCTGTTGGTTCCTCATTCCTCATGTTTGTATCGCTTCCAAGTTCTCTGTGAATGTTCTCTTTTATTTTGGTTACTAGAACATGGTCAGAATTGTGGTTTGTGTTTCTGGGATTCAACAAGGACAATCAAATCTACAACAACAACAAAAACTAGTTCATGCTTATTTCACATGGTGTTAATAGGAATGATTAAGTGAGTACGTATTACATAAATAATAATATTAATAATAAAAATAGTTTGGGTTTTTTTTGTTATTGAAAAAAAGTATATTACAGTATGTGCAGCAAAGTAGCATGATCTGTACCTGATCTGTAAAAAATACATATTTTATTTATATAACTTTACTAAAACAACAAAGAAATATGTTTCCACATACATAAACATATGTCCCAGTTTCTAAAAGACTTTAAATGACAATATCTTTCATGCATTACATACATTTCATATTTATTTGAGCAAACATACAGAAGATATATACAGAAATATTGTGAAATATTAATACAAATTAAAATAGCTGTTTTCCATATGAATATATGAGTGAAATTAAATTTATTTATGTGATGCTCCGCTGTATTTTCAGCATCATTCCTCCAGTCTTCAGTGTCACATGATCTTCAGAAATCAGAATAATATGATGATTTACTGCTCAAGAAACATTTCTGATTATTATCAGTGTTGAACACAGTTGTGCCGCTCAATATTTTTGTAGAAAGTCAAAAGAGAGATTAAAGAAATGTATAATTCTTATTAACAATTATATTGTTTTATTAGAAAATGTTATTTCTTGAGTTAATGTTGAAAAGTAAGGCAAACATTTAAACAGGATAAGTTTAAGGTTAAATCTTAAAAAAAAAAAAAAAAAAAAACGATTAGAAATTACTATTTTTAATGTTGACTAGGTTTGTCTCTGTCCAAGATATCCTTTGAGTCTTTTCATAAATACTGTTTAACAATGAATACAATGAATTAATATAGTATAGTTCAAGTGCATGATCAATATCTTCACATCGACAGCTAAAACATTGACCCTTGTACATTTCACAACTTTATTGCTTCAGGTGGTGCATAAATGTATTTTTAATCAATTGTACATTTCTAATAGCTTAGAATATGAAATTGTATTTTCAAAATTCAGTTTTTCAGCATTAATGAATTGATTAACACTGATTTTATGCCCTGAAACATTGATTTAAGGGTTCTTGTCCCACATAAGAGTGTGTACATGTCTGCCACCTGTAATACGCTGTCCTGTTTACAGAGATGAAAGCGTCGGATGTGCTGAGCGTGTAATCAGAGGAAGCTCTGTTTCTTCCCCGGGGTCTTTCTGCCCATAACACATGACTATTACGGGACGGCTATTGTGCGCAGGTTTATACACAGATACACACGTACAAGCGCTCGCTGATGGCAGCTGTCTAACAAACCCGGCCCGCTCTCTGTGTGAATTCACGGACCAAACCAGCATCATCTTGAAAACCTTTCATGGACTCCAAAAATACTACAAATATTCAATTCATAAATAAACATTCCTTAAAATAAGGAAAGCAATGAGGCTTTTAAGGCTCAGAATAGCTGTGGCTCTTGCCCCGTCTCTTTCATGTCTGAGGAAGCCAGGAACAATCTCATTGTTACATTGTTACATTTCCTTTTCTCCCAGTGAAACCTCTGTAGTTTTCAATATAAGGTCAGGAGCAGCTCCATTCAGCATCATCTGAGCTCTTTGTAGCACACAGTCCAGTATAAAGTGAAGCGTGCACACCTCGATAACACCTCTATTCTCACACATCTACAGACACCACACTGTTGAACTGTGAAGACTTCAATACATCTGCACATTCATGAACTGTGTGTTTTGAAAAATATTATTAGGTGAAAGTATGAGCTGATCTGTAAAGACAAGAAGTTGTCACGCTGTCAGTCTCTGTTTCCCTGGGTGTCCACTAGTGAGCTCACTTCTCCTTAGGCACTTCACCATAGGCACTATAATTCCTCTAGTCTGGTCCTGTCTTCACAGTAATTGCACTCCAGTTAATTGCACCAGGTGCAGGCACTCTATTGTCATTAGTCTCCTTATAAATACCTGTCTTTCCCTGTTGTTTGTATGGAGTCCTTACCCTTCAATGTTCCAGTCTTCTCGTTCCCCGAGATTCTCCATTCCTCACATTCTGAGTTCCTGTTCCGTTCCCTTTTCCTGTTTCCTTCTTTGTTTTGTTATTTTGTTTGTTTGGACTGCATTTCTGGTTTTGACCCTGCCTTGTCTGACAATGAATTTGGATTATCCTATTAAAGCATACCTGCGATTGGATCTCTCGTCTCCCTGTGTTTTCACTGGTCGTCGAATCGTTACAGAAGGACTCCATCCAAGAGGATCCAGCGGAATGTCTAACCATAGTTTCTTCCCAGTGACCGAGCAGGTGAGGAATGGGTTTTAGGGTACCCGCCTGGTAGTGTTCCATGGAACCAGGGGAGGTCGCTCAGGGAGGGAATAGTCGAGAGGAGGTCCGGCAGTGATCTCCACTGTGCCCTCCCGTTGACCCGGGGTTCAGATGGGAGCCGCCGTTTCCCCATTGTGGACAGAGAGGAGGCACAAATCGGCTGAGCCAGCACCGCTGTGTAAGATGGCCGCCAACCCAGCGCCGCTACGCAGCATGGCCACCAACCCCGCACCATGAGGCAAGATGGAAACCAGCCCCACACCACAGTACAAGATGGCCGCCAGCTCAGCGCCACGAGGCAACATGGCTGCCAACCCAGCACCACGAGGCAAGATGGAAGCCAGCCCCACACCACAGCACAAGATGGCCACCAGCTCAGTGCCACGAAACAAGATGGCCGCCAGCCCAGCGCCACAGCACAAGATGGCCGCCAAACCAGCCCCACGAGGCAGGATGGACGCCAGCACAGCGACACAGCACAAAGTAGGCACCAGTCCAGCGTCACGGTGCAAGATGGCCGCCAGCTCAGCGCCAACGCCCAAGATGGCCACAGATACGTTTTTGGATTATTTCTCCATGCTGTCAAAGATCCTAGAGATTCCCAAAACTGTTCACGTCACGTCTGCTGAGCCAGCACCACAGTATAAGATGGCCACCAACCCAGCGCCGTTACAGTGGGTTTTCCTGAGTTGAGTCAGGTTCCCGTTGATCCTCTGGAGTTGAGTCAGGTTCCGACTGACCTTCCTGAGTCGAGTCATATTCCCGTTGACAGGTCAGGTACCCGTTGACTTTCCAGAGTTGAATCAGGTTCTGGTTGACCCTCCAGAGTCAAGTCAGGTGTTCATGGACCCAGGGTTAGTCAGGGTTAGTCACCGTTGACCTTCCAGAGTCAGGGTTAGTTACTGTTGACCTTCCAGAGTCAGGGCTAGTTTCTGTCAACCTTCCAGAGTCGAGTCAAATTCCAGTTGACTGTCCAGAGTCAAGCCCGGCTCCTGTTGACCATCCAGAGTTGAGTCACGTTCCAGTTGATTCCCCAGAGTCAAGTCAGGTTCCGGTTGACCCTCCAGAGTCGAGTCAAGTGCTCATGGAGCCTCCAGAGTCAGGGTTAGTCACCGTTGACCTTCCAGAGTCAGGATTAGTCACCTTTGACCTTCAAGAGTCAGGACTAGTCACCATGAACTTTCCAGAGACAAGGCTGGTCACCGTTGACCTTTCAGAGTCAAGTCAAGTCACTGGTGATCTTCAAGGACAGAGTCAAGTCACTTGGGATCTTCAAGGACAGAGTCAAGTCACCAGTGATCTTCGAGGACAGAGTCAAGTCACCAGTGATCTTCAAGGACAGAGGCAAGTCACCGGTGATATTCAAGGACAGAGTCAAGTCACTGGGGATCTTTATGAACAAATGCAAGTCATCAATAATCTCAAGTCAAGTCAGCATCGATCTTCTGGAATCCAGTATAAACACCATGGGATTACCAGAGTTTCGTCCTCCCATTGGTCTTGCAGGCACAGATGTGGTGGTCTTCTGCTCTGCCCTGGGGGGCATCCGTCCTGACCACACGGCTGTGGTGGTCTTCTGCTCTGCCCTGGGGGATTCCGGCCTTGACCACGAGGATGTGGTGGTCTTCTGCTCTGCCCTGGGGGATTCCGGCCTTGACCACAAGGATGTGGTGGTCTTCTGCTCCGCCCTGGGGGGCTTCCACCTTGACCACAAAGATGTGGTGGTCTTCTGCTCTGCCCTGGGGGACTCTGGCCTCGACCACAAGGAGATGGGGGTCTTCTGTTCTGCCCTGGGGGGGCATCTGTCCCGACCACATGGCTGTGGTGGTCTTCTGCTCTGCCCTGGGGGGCTTCCGCTCTGACCACACGGTTGTGGTGGTCTTCTGCTCCGCCCTGGTGGGCATCACGTGATGTCCTTCATGGACTTATGTTTTTGTGTTTTTGTTTTCTTTTGTTTTTTTTCTGTCTGTTTCCTCCTTTGGACCTGGCCCTCCGTCCCTCCCCCTGTCCTCCGCCGGTCCACCTCCCTCCTGGGTTTCTAGTCTGTGTCTGTCGTTCCGTTTCCCTCTAGGACCTGGCCCTCCGTCCATCCCCCTGATCCTCCACCGGTCCACCACCCTCCTGGACTCCTTGTTTTGTGTTGCACTTCTCTTGCCTCTGTTTCCCCAATTTACCTGGTCCTCTTGTCTCTGTTTCCCCATTCTACCTGGTCCTCCTGTCTCTGTGTACCATGTTATCTGGCCCTCCGTCCCTCCCCCAGTACTCCGCCGCTCCACCTCCCTCCTAATTCTTTGTCGGTTGGTTTCTCTTGGGTTCAGGTGGAGCATCTGGCAGCTGCTCCGTGGAGGAGAGGGTAATGTCTTGCTGTCAGTCTCTGTTTCCCTGGGTGTCCACTAGTGAGCTCACTTCTCCTTAGGCACTTCACCATAGGCACTAGAATTCCTCTAGTCTGGTCCTCTCTTCACAGTAATTGCACTCCAGTTAATTGCACCAGGTGCAGGCAATCTATTATCATTAGTCTCCTTATAAATACCTGTCTTTCCCTGTTGTTTGTATGGAGTCCTTACCCTTCGATGTTCCCCGAGATTCTCCATTCCTCACATTCTGAGTTCCCGGTTGCTGGTTTTATATTCTTTATATAATTGTGTATGTGACAAAAAAAAAAAAAATATATATATATATAATAATAATAAAATCTTGAATCTTGATTGTGACTGGTTTATATATACGTATATCAATCTGATGGAACTACTGAAATTAGTTTCACTTTATTTTAAGGAATCCTTGTTAAAGTGTAAATATACAATTAAAGTCAGTAATGTTAATTAAAATGTTATTTTTTTCAGTTATTTTGTTATTGATATAGTATTAATAATCGCATGATTACTATATTATTATTACTTTAATATTATACACTTAATATATGTAACAAAGATGCTATAAGAAATAAAACCTTACCCTAAATCTGCTTTGTGCCATAAAATATAATGATAGCCACAATAGTAATGATTATACAGGTTATGTAATATAAGGTTCATGATGAATTAAATGCAATCAAAATTGGCCTTAAAAAAAAAAAAAAAAAAAAAAAAAAAAAAAAAAAAAAAAACACTGGACATAATATAGGCTATAAGAAGAAACTATAGTTTTAAATAAAACATTATATATATATATATATATATATATATATATATATATATATATATATATATATATATATATATATGTATATACATTTAATTTCATAAAATCTCTCAATTAATATGAGCATTTACAATATGCATGCACAATAATTATAAAATAATATGTCAGATGTTTCAGTTTTAGATGGCACATATCAAACAGCAGGACATGACAAGTACAAAACAAATGAGATATATATGTGTTTTAAAAATCTCTCCATACAAAACAAAGCTTTAAGTTTATTTTTAATTTGTAATACAATTATTCATAAATCACAGGGTTACAAATTAGATCAAGTGTAAAACATAGTCTTCATCTGAGCCCTTTAAATGTATGGGTGTTGTTACAGAAGAACTGCACTTGAGGAACCTGAAAAAACAAAGATCAGCCACAGCAGGATTCATCTAGACTCCGTCACGAGCTGCAAGAGTTCAGATGAGAGAAAGACGGAGAGAGAAAGTGTGAACTATGCAAGCAAAAACAGGCAAAAATCATAACAACACAGAAAATCAGTTTTGTGGAGAAGGGTTTTTAAGACAGAGAATGGAAAGAGAGAGAATAAAAGAGTCAAAGGAAGACCCACATGGATTGAGTAGATGTGAAGTTACTTCCCAGCATGCACAGCGGTCACACAGAGAACTGACCCAACACACCCAGATCACAGAGATCCTCTCTCTAGAGACACAACCCCGCCTAACACACACACACACACACACACACACACACACACACACACACACACACACACACACACACACATAACTTTGGTTTCTAGCATGGAACAGCTGTTAAATGACGTGAAATACAGCCTTGTGTGAAAAAGAAGTACACATAGGCCTTCTTTTAAAATAATATTCTTCAAAATAATACACTTCAGTGTGAACTATAATATAATATTTTCAGAGACCTGCCTGAATGTTAGTTACAATTAAATGAAAACATAATATAGTAAAAATTATAATATGCATTTTATCGGAAAAGCTGGAATATTCTGTCAATGGCTGGGAAAGAGTTAAAAATAATGAGATATTCTCAAATACACAGTGCCCTGTGTGAACAAACAGGTAGTCCTTTACACAAACACAATGAACAATGTTTAATATTGAATGTTGAAAGTGTCACAGAATCACCTAAAAAAAAATCAACCTATCAGTGGCTTATTTGTAGTGGACTCTACAGGATATCACTTACAAATACTTTACATTTGTTCAATTTGTCAGTCATGATTGTGTGTCTCCAGTAAGCAAAGCTGTATTATTGTTTCATATGTACTGCTCTCCAGCACTCTGAAGTGTCAGGAGCACCTCCTGCTCAAGACACCTCCAATGCCAGCACACATCATCAAGTCATCAAATGACCCTCACCCTTTGCACTCCACACACACTCTGCTCTTCCTGCTGTCCAGCAACTGGCTCTAAGGTCCAGGCTATTGCTCCATTTGGTGGTAATCATGTCCCACTTCCTGTTCACTCCTCATGATTAGCACCAGTGAACTCCAACAAATTTGCCAAAGTCTTTTTCCTGTCAAGTCTTACACCCCAGACCGTTGACTGGAGGCTTGATGAATGCACTTGTGTTCTGTGAGTGCCAGACCTAGACCTGCTCTTCTTTGTGTTACCTGATCTTTGAGGGTAAGGAGAAATCAAGCAGAAATGTGGTAAAGAGAGGGCGAAGCAGCTAGGAAAGGAACAGCATTCAGGCCACATCACTCTCTCAACATTTCTGATTTATGACATTCCAGGCTCTATTTATATTCACGAGCAGACATGGAGGCAAACTGGCTCTCATTCCACAGCTTCAAGTTCTCTAGACATACTTCCAGGAATCCCCGCCATTCCCATGCAGTGTTAGCAGCTTTGTTTATCCTGATCAAAGGTAGGGCACACATTTGGTAGCAGACATTGGGCTAATAGCATAACAAAAAGCTAGAGGGTTTCATCCTAGGTTAAATACGATAAAACCAACTCTACCTTTGCAAGTTTCCACATGTAAAAACAGAAATGTATAAAGGAAGAATCCTAGATGACTCTCTTGGTTTAGGTACTTTACTCTATGAATACACACACATTCAAGATTCAAGATTCAAGATTTGTATTCGTCACATACACAATTATGCATAGCATATATAACCAGCAGTGAAATGTGAGTCAGGTCCACTCCATGGACAGTGCAATTATTAAAGAAAACAACACAGATGAAAATATACATAAATATAGCTATGAAAGAATTAAATAAAATAAACATTAAAAATATAAGAATAAAATATAAAAAAATATGTATATTGTAGAATTAAATATAGGACACAAAACAATGTGCATGAAAGTAAACTGTAGTCTTAAATATTAAGATACACAGGAATGTACACATAGATTATGCACATGATATAAAAAGGTTAAATAGACAATTAAATTCAATTAAATTCATTATCAAATTATTATTTCCTCACTGTTTTTTTTTGTATAAAGCATTTTAAGTAACTTTATTGATTTCTTAGGTCTGTTTCAATAACCCCCCCCCCCCCCCCCCCAAAAAAAAGAAAAATATTTTATTACTTTTTTTTGTAAATTATTAAATGTAAAAACAAAACCATGGTTAATGTGCAGTTACCGTGGCTACAAGAACCATGATTTTTGGTGTTATTTTTGGTTGGTTAACCATGGGTACTTTTCGTAAGGGAATATGGAAAGTCAAAGAGAATATTAGATGGGCTGGTGGTGATGAAATTATTTCTGATATTAAAACACGTTATTAACATCAAAAGCCAAAAAAAAAAGATTCACAGGATTGTGCCTGGATGTGATGTACGGGCTTCATTTTTACCTTTAACAAAATATTTACAATTTATTGTAATGAATGTAAAAAAATTATAAGGTGTGCATTGTAGCTGACATTAGAGTTATTTTAATGACTGTAAGACTTTCCACTCAAGTGCTATTGAGCTTTATATTTGAATTTGAGCCCATTCGCTGTGAAATAGTTGCATAATTTACAGATCATTTACAGTTTATAAAAAAAAATATATATAAAAAAATGTGGTGTGGATTATAGTTGACACCTAGATGAACAGTTTACAGTTATTTTATGACTGTTAAGTCATTCTCAAATGCTACTGACGTTAGAAAAGTGTATACCAATATCACATGCAACTTTAGATACTTAATGCCATTTTATTTTTACCGTCTTTCATTTTCTTTTCTCTGCACCGAATTACAGATGTCTTTTCAAGGGTATAGATATCCATCCATCCAACACTTTTAGAAAACCGGTATCCCTCCTTCAATTCATTGCAAAGACACTTGAGCGAGTTGTGTTCCAAATCCACAGTACTCATCTTACTGGATCTGACTGCGGCTTTTGACAAATTCAACCACCAGATCCTTCTGTCAAATCCCATGAACATGGGCATCTCAGGAACTGCACTTCAGTGGTTCAGATCTTACCTCTCAGTTAGGTCCTTCAGGATGTCTTGGAGAGGGGAGGTTTCTAAGTCACAGCTTCTTGCTACTGGGGTTCCTCAGGGCTCAGTGTTTGGACCACTTCTCTTCTCCATCTACATGTCATCATTAGGATCTGTCATTCAGAAACATGGCTATTCCTATCACTGCTATGCTGATGACACTCAACTCTACTTCTCATTCCAGCCTGATGATCCAATGGTACCTGTTCGCATTGCAGCCTGTCTGACAGAAATCTCCGACTGGATGAAGGGCCACCACCTTCAACTCAACCTTGCAAAGACAGAACTGCTTGTGGTCTCAGCCAACCCAGCACTTCATTGCAACTTATCTATACAGCTAGATTCATCAACTGTAGCTCCTTCTCGGACAGTCAGGAAATGTGTAGTTGTGATTGCTGATCAGCTAACCTTCACAGACCATATTAATACAACAGCCCGGCCCTGCACATTTGCTTTTCAACATTAGGAAGATTAAACCCTTTCTATCAGAGCAGGCCACACAACTCCTTGTCCAAGTTTTTGTTTTCTCCTCACTGGACTATAGTAATTCTCTCTTAGCAGACCTTCTGGCCAGTACTATCAAGCTTCTGCAACTGATTCAAAATGCCGCGGCAAGAGAGGTCTACAATGAGCTGAAGGAAGCTGAAGCTGAAGAACACTATTATAATCATTATCCTTTTTTTATTTTATTTATTTTGTGTTTTTTTTATTTATATTTTGACTTTCTAAAATCTGCAAACTGGCTGTGACTTACGGAAACTAGCATCAAATCATTCATACAGTAAAACAAGGCAATAGTTTGTGCAAAAAGACATGATGAAGTTATACTAAGTTATAACTTATACTTAAAATTGCACGACGGGTTCTGCAAACAGTAATGCTTGCTCACCCAATTTGTTTGGTGTTGTTTGATGACCAGTTGTAGAACACTTGACCAGAGGTTCAGTTAAAGACAAGATGTTTGTTCTAAAGGTTTATAAACCCAGACACTGACATAGATCGGGAAGAAGGAGGCGGGAACCGGCAAACATAAAAACATGCTGTCTACAAAGCTATACAGACTTCCCCATTTCCATACTCAGTCCTTGTGTCCAGGTCACTCTATGTTCAATTCAATCATGATAGCTCTTTGAATAGCTTTTGCTATCTGATATCTGGATATGATAATGTTATTGTATTTGGTCCAGATGGACTAGATCTGCTACACATGATGCCGCTGCAGAGCAAGTATGTGTCTGTACAAAAGATACAAAGAAATTATGGAACACATACTACTGTGAGCATTTAAAATATGCTCCTGCTGCATGAATAGGTTTAAATAAATCCTGTAGCAGGTCAAGATATGTGGTGCTGGGGGAGGTAGAGGGTTTCAGAGGAACAAGTTTGCTCCAGGACCAGCTTATAGCAAACTCTGAAACAGACAATTTAGATGTGAAGGAAGCAAGCTCACTGGCTAAAGAATCAGCAGAGGCCAGTCAGCTTACGCCATGTAGTAAATAATGAGATTTCCTGCAGATTGCATGCAAGGACCTATCAAGAAGCTCCATCTAGATTTTCATGATTGGACTTGATAGTTAATCTTACCAGAGAATACCTTCGAGGCTGGTTATTGTTTCCACCATAGTGCTGTTTGAACCATCATTTATGATGTGTTGTGCCTGGCTAAAAAATAAAAATAAAAATAAATAATAATAATTCTCATGGACCAAGCCATTATTTGCTTATTATTTACTGTGGTGCACTTGACACTTCATGAATTTCCAGGAACAATGTGGCTACACCTGTCTGAAACTGTGAGTACATATTGCATATTTTGTATGTCTCCATAGCCCCTTTCACACTGCCATTCCGGCAAATACACGGGTAAAGTGTTCCGGTAATTTTGCACTTTCACACTGTGATTATCCGGGATATGTGCGTGCTTTCACACACAACCCGTAAAGATCCCATAACGACACGTGACATCAGGGTGTGACGTGTAATGTACAAGTCGAAGACATTAGGCACGTTATACTTTCACTGAAGCAAGTGAACGATGAAACTAACTGATCTCTGCTTCATTAGAGTTTGCACATATTTTTTTGTCGCTGTAATAATAAAAACTCCATAATCACTAATTTAATAATCACAAAATAAACAAAACAGCGCATCAGCCCCTCACTGACGACTGATGCTCGAAAATAAAAAGCAAACATAAAATAAAAGCCCAGGCCTGGTCCTCTCTCGTCCTTCACTGTTCATCTAAAACAACTGACTAATTTCATTAGCTTATTATTAAAAACCTGTGAGACCTCAATAGGGTGTGTCCAGTTTTGGAGATGCTTGAGAAGTCTAGGTTTAGAGTTATAATTGCTTGACCTGAATCTTGTTCCAGGACCAGCACAAGATGTTCGTTCAAAAGCACATGCTACATGTGTCCAGTGTGATTATTACACATACAGACTGATACTCACACTCTGCAGCTTTATATTTGACATACATTGCTGATGTCTATGTGCCAGGATGTGTCTCGGTGTGTCAGGATGTGGAGCAAGAGTTGCATTCTTCCTTCCTGACTGATGAGCAGACATATACGGGGAAAAATAGGCCCATCCATCTAATATGACACAGAAGCACCCTAGGGAACCCACCACACCCTCTCCGTATCTCTCTTCTATAAGAATATGACATGCTTCTGATAACATAATGGTGATATTACTTCACCTGCAGGATCTGTGGTATGCATGCAATGTCTCGTATTATGGGAATTCAGTAAAACAGACTGTAATTAACAATTCATGCATTTATTATTATGTAATAGGTATCACTTTAGTTTGGGGATCAGTTATCAGTATTAACTAGTTGCTTATTAGTATGAATATTACTAGCACGTTGTTTTTTTTTTTTTTTTTTTTTTTTACTTAAAAGGCACATATAAATGCCTTATTCTGCATGACCACAGCTCTTAATCATACCGTACCTAAACTTAACTGCCTTGCTAACTATTGATAAGCAGCATATTAGGAGTTAGATGGGGGAAAATAATAGTTAGTAAGGTAGTTGTAGGTATGTTAGGTAGTCTTGATAAGTTAGGTATGGAGTGGATTAAGGGATCTAGAATACTGTCATGGATATTTAGGCATTAATATGTGCTTATTACTAAAAAACAGCAAATATGCTTGCAATATGCATGCTAATAAAAATAATAAAATAAAAAGTAAATAGTTAGATTTGATCTCTAAACTAAAGTGTTAACAATTGTTGTTTTTATGGTGCACAGATGACAGATTATGTTTCATGCTGCAATCTAGCAAATAATTTAAACCAAATGTTAAAAGGATTCCTTAACAGATGCAACTTTCACCTTGCCATCTGGTGGACTGTTTGAATAGAATTAAGCTGTAAATGTAAAATGTAAAACTAAAACCACACTAAAAGTGCACAGTTAATAAACCCTTCCGGCAAAAGTCCACCTCCACATTTCCCTGCCTCTATACACACATACACCGTCATTTTCACAAACCACACAGAGCTCTAGACCAAACACAGACAGCAGTGAAAAAGTGACAAATTGAACGTGTACGGTGAGCACTACTATTATATGTCTAATGGGGGCAGAAAACGTGCCAAAACATTTCAGAGGCATCAACTCAAGCTCAGATTTACGCTTCTCTTCCTGTCCGTCATGGTCAGTGACCTCAGAGCAGTGGTTATAAAAAGACAGATATGTTTCCCACAGCCTGGCACTATGGTCTGTGTCAAATACAGGGGAACACAGCACTGTGTGTGTCAACAGACCTTTATTAAATTACTAAATAACCTTTCATCATGAATCCAATGACACTGAAAATGTAAACAACACAGATATAAGACTATTGACTACTTGCATATTACTAGCATATTGGCTGTTTATTAGTACAAATAAAGCACATATTAATGCCTTATTCTGCATGATCATATACTAGATTCCTAAACCCAAAACCTAAACTTGACAACTATATACTTTTAGTTGCTAAAAATTAGTTTTTGAGGAAAAACTCTTAGTTAATAGTGAATATGTGTTTTCTAATCTATAATTGTAATTTAAAAATTTATTTACAAAGTTTGGAAAGACTTGGGACTTCACGGGTTAAGTTTGGCAGTGCTCCCCTCATTGAGTGCTTTCTAAAACCTATGTTTATGCAAAGGGTCACGTGCCAGCATAGTACCATTCTTGTAATGCTCTTCAGACCCTAGTCCTTTCCTTCGGTTTAACTCTAGGCATGTATCTTCAGTGATACCATGACAAGCATTTCCTGATGGCTGCCAGCTCAGGGGATCTGAAGAGGAAGATCCTATGGGAATTCTCAGTCTTGAGTACTGTGTAGGGTGTTTATTGCAGGTTCCTTGCAATTTCCCTCTGGCAGACAGGTTGATTGGCTACCTGGTAGCCTCCCTGGGAGAATTAGTGGTTGATATATGAATTCCCCCTTGATGACAGGCTGGGGTTCGGTATTGTGGCAACTGCTTCTGAGCCTTGAATTCTGCCCCAGAATTGGGCTTTCCTGTGTAGCTCGGGCCTTTGTCTGAAGGAGTAGCATCACCGACACTGCTGGTGCATCTAAGGGGTGGCTTTTATGGCTATGTTGTAGAGTTAGTTCGTAGTGATTGCCTTGGTACTTGGCATGCACTCCCCTCAGCATGGCAGTGTGGATGTTCCTTTTATAGCAACCGCTAGAGGACACAGTTTAAGTTCCCTTGAAAGGGAACGTCTCAGGTTACACATGTAAGCACAGTACCCTGAGAAGGGAATGAGACACTGCGTCCTCTTTTCGGGTGAAGAAGCGGATGGTGCTTCATCACAGACTATCCCCAGCCAATGTTATTGTCATATTTAGATGTGCTACAGACACTGGCCATAGCAACCGCTCAGGGAACCATGTTAGTTATGAACTAAGATTAACTATAAAAATATCCATACATTTAGTACAGTATTTATACATCTGTTAATGTTAGTTAATAAACTACTGTTAATAAATAATAAAAACAAATATTTTATTATTGATAATGATAATAATTATAACAGTTATAACAACAACTGCTACTACTACTACTACCAGTACTACTACAAGCAGTTAATAATAAAAAAGAAGTTCCTTGTTGGTTTATATTAGATGAGGCCCTTTAAATAATATTAACAGATGCAGCTTTTGAAGAGGTTTTAGTAAATGTTAGAATTAATGAGAATAAATACATGTTTTGGAATTATTTTTCAGTGTTATTTATTTTTTATTTTTTTGATAACTATTGTAGCAAACTAATGTTCACAAATGGAACCTCATTGCAAAGTGTTAATAAACAGCATTCAGCTTTTTCATAAATAAACTAAAAATCACATAATCATGTCACTTTTGAATATTCAATGTTCCAGAAAAAAACACGTAAAAAAAAAAATCTTACTGAAGAGTATACTTTTTTTCTAAATAATTATTAGCAAAATACTTTTAGCCATCTTTTTGTAGTACATTAACACCACCCCCCCACCACTTTTTTTTTTTTTTGCATTTTGAGATGGAAAGAAAAGAGAGTCTTTTACACTTTCGGCACAATTTCCTGTCTATTTCCTCCCTGTAGACCAGCGTCTGCAAAATGTGCAGAGTAGGAGTTTTATGCCGTGAGAGCTGCCAACACTGGGAGAAAAGACAAAGAATGATACAAAGAAAGAGAACGAGAAGAACCAACATATGAGAGACAAAGAGATTTGTGAAGAATTTTCCCTCTTTCTCCAGCTATCCAAAAACAAGTAAATGAACTTGCAGCAGCAAAACCTAATTTTTCCCCTTTTTGACAGAAAGAGGTTTTGAGGAATGAATTATGAAAGGAGAGGTGACATGATTGTTATAGACTCGTCAGGCAGGGTTTATAATCAGGTCAAACATTACTGTATGAGATTTATTTTGAAACTGTACTGCATTATAGATTGTTAAAGTGATTGAAATGATGCTGAAGGTTTTAACACATTTTCAGAAGGTGTTTTGTTAAACTGATTTCTCAGAGGTTTATAAATTTGCCATCAAAATTTGATATATGTCTCTAGACACATTTTATTTTGGAGTAACCAACCACTTTCTGGGCTTTCTTTTTAGCCCAGCAGAAAAAAAAAACGAAAAAAGAAATGTATTCAGGTTCTGCAAGAACTTGAAAGTGAGTAAATGATGAAAGGATTTTTTTTTTTTTTTGCTTTTTTAATTCCTTTAATTATTCCTTTAATTTTAGGATCTGTGCACATCTTTATTGTAACAAATCAGTGTGATCTAATTTGTATTCATAAGTGTTCACGCATTTATCGTGTAAGTCATGTGTAACACCTGTAAATGTTAAACATGTTTGTAAAACATGACGCTTTTGAGAAAGTAAAAATGTGTCCAATTATTATTATTATTCTGTGTGTGTTTGTGGCATGAAAGCTTGTTCTGACGTAACGGTGGTGTAACTCATGAGCGGCAGGAACGCAGCAATCAGCCGCTGATGATGGGGTCGTTCCTCCTGTCTGCTGAGGTGTCAGGAAAAACAATTCTGAAGTGCTTTAAAACTGCTGTCCCTTCCTGCTCATTTCAGCAGCACACCCAGCAGACAACAGTGTGTATTCATGAGTCTATCTGTTAGGGTTTGCACTACTTTTAGGTTGTCATCTGAACAAACTCTAAACTCAAGGACTTGTTTACCTGCCCTTGTTGTGCTGGTGCTAAGATAATATTATTGTGTGTTAACCCTGAGAAACCAATAGACGGCATCCTTGCTCTTGACATCTTAGTAATCAATTCCAGTTGTTTACAAAGGTTATCAAACTATAACCTCTAATCACTCTTGAGGAGATTGTGATTAGTAAAGTGCCATGAAGTGTCATTTTAACACACCAATCATTCATACTAAAAATATACACTTTTTCCTTTATTCATTTTTTTCTTTCTTTATGTTATTTCTGACAAAAATCAGCTGACGCACCTTTGGCCGTTCAAATCATCCTCAAACTACAGAGGGGGATTCTGCAATCAGAGCTTTTTTATTTTTCTTTTTTGCTGTTATATTGGAATAAATGAATTTTAAGGCATGCAGGACAGTGTTGGACTGGCCAGCTTTAAATAGACTCTCGGGTAGAAGCATACTTGGGCTTAAACACAGGAAGCTCAGCCTTATGAGCGGAGGAGAGAACAGCCTCTAAACTCCAGGAAATGGGCTTCAGGATGACCCCGATGATCTTCCCCAGGCACAGGGTCACAGGCACTTAAACACTGTCTGTGGGACAGTGTCCAATCTTTAGTTTTTTTTTTGTTTTTTTTTGTAACTAAACCATGCAGAGGATTTTATATTTATTTTGTGTGATAAACATGACTCTTTTTTTGATAGCAGCATTTAAGATGTGAATTTGTTTATTCAGCTGCATTGTTCAGAGAACAGTATAACAGTAGTAATAGTAGCAGTGCGTCACAATACGCTGCCGGAAGGAACACAGAGTCGAGAATAATCGTGAGAGTCTTTATTAATCCAACACAGGGGTAAAGACAGAAACTGGGTCACAGAGAACATGGGGAATGGAGAACACAACATAATGAGTCCAAGGGTGTGAAAATACTAAAATAAGTAGTATTAGTAGTGCATGCAATGATATTAGAAGTGGTAGTAATAAATGTAAAAAAAAGTAGTAGTAAATACAGAACTAGAATTAGTGGTGGTTGTAAGAGTAGTGGTAGTTTGTGTCTTTCCTTTTTTTTCTCAAAACAGTAGTAATACAACCAATTTTAGTAATAGTAGTGGTAATGATAGTACTGTAGTAATAGCAGTTGGAGTATAAAAAGAGTAGTTGTAGAAGTAGTAGTACCAGCAATGGTAGTAATAAAAGTGGTAGAAAAAAATATGGGCATAATAATAATAGCAAAAACAGAACTAGCAACAGTAGTGTTGGTAATAACCGTTATTAATGATTAGATAGTAATTTAACAACATGTAGTAAAATATAAGATGTAAACATATGTAAGCAAAATGTAGTAGCATTCGTACAAAAAAATGGTGATAATAGTAAAGGTCGTAATAACAATAGTAATATTAGTGGTAGTAATAGCAGTAATAGTACTAGTAATTTTAATAGCAGTAGCCGCAATTTAACAAAAATGCAAAGTAGTAGTAGTGGTAGTAGTAGTTAGAGTAAGTACTCGGCTACTTGCCACATGAGTAAATAATTAGACACAAAATATTGATTTGAGTAGAAATATTTTGAATGCAAAGCTATGTGAACAAAGCATTTGCGAACAAGCAGCAAGTTCAAACTAGATGGACATTTATAGGAAACTGTGCAGTCAAACCACTTATTACACAACATTTCTCCACATAAATAATTAAGGCAATAAAAGATTTAAGACAAAAATGTTTTAAAATCTTACCAGTTTTAGTTATCTTATAATCCATTACAGCCTACAAAATAATCTGTGTTTGCATGAAACGAGAGTGCGGAACACCAGGATGACATGATTAAATAATTGTAAACCATTTTGAAACCAGTTTTAATATTTTATTAGCTAAACAAATGCACAGCTTCCACCAAGAAAAACTGTTCCTAGCCAAAGTACAGCGCTGACTTCAGTTACCCGGTTGAGCCTTTGTTATCAGCATTTGTCGGTTGTTCTTGAGGGATAACGTACCTCGAAATGTCGCGACTGACCAATCAGAATCAAGTATTCCACAGAACTGTGTAATAAGCAATGATAACAATACCAATGATAGTAATAACAGTAGCAGTAATAATAGCGGTGGTAATAGGACTTTTAAAATCAGCAGGAGTTGTGGTTCAGATAAAAGTAGTAGTAGTAGTACAAGCAAACAGCAGTAATTGTAATGGGTTAAACTTTATTTTAAGGTGTCCTTGTTAGAGTACAACTATACATTTAAGTACTGAGTTATATTAATTAACTTCATGCACTTACTAGAATTAGGGTTTGTTTTGCATGTAATTATGCATAATTATTTGTTATTTTAATAGTAAGTACATGTTACGTGTAACGAGGAAACCTTAAAATAAAGGGTACTTTGTAATTTAGTAAAGTTCCAGATCAAGCAATGGTAGTAAAAGTAGAGGTAGTAATAGCAGTAGTAGTAAAAGTACATGCATTAGTAAATAGTTAAACAATCGAGCTTCCATAAATCTGGCTCAGTTACAGAGTCAGTGTAGTGATTCAGGGAGTGAAACTCGGGAATCACTGGTGTTTTTGCAGTTTTTCATTGTGACAGCTTCTTTTAACGATCTGTGATTGTTATCTCTTTAATTGCTCTGCACCAACTTGATGTTTCCCGCCAACATGTTGTTTTGTTGTTTTTTGTTTTTCCAGAATCGTTAAGTGGTTTCTAAAAACAAACGTTCTCTGAATTATCCTCAGCAACCAAGATAAACTGCACTGTTATTTCTTAATTTCAACCACAAACCTTACTTTAGATGATTGTGAGGTTTCATAGTAACCCCCCCCCCTCCCTTTCCCCCTTGTAATGGGCCAGAACATATTTTTTCTAAATCTGGATGGAAAGGGGCATCACCGTCCAGCTATGATGGATGAAGTCGTTGCTGATGATTCTTCTCAATTAAGCTGTTATAACACAAATTGCCTTGGTAGCAGACCGGAGCTGATTACACCAAACCTCTCTATAACTAAGGTTAAAGTGCAAAGTATACGTCACTTTTGAGTGAATGCTTATCGAATGCTTATAGTCAATTAAAACTATTAATTGAACTAATTACTTCACATTCTGATTATTTAATCAAATTAATAACACATTACTCACAAATGAGTTTTGGCTGAGAAATTACTTCAGAAAATATTTTAATTTACATTTAGTCATTTAGCAGATGCTTTCATCCAAAGCGACTTACAAATGAGGACAGTGGAAGCAATCAAAATCAACCAAAGAGCAATGATATATAAGTGATATAACAAGTCTCAGTTAGATTAAACGCAGTACACATAGCAAGGGCTTTTAAATAAAAAGAAAAGAGCTAGAATAGAAAAATAATTGAGCAATCTAGTGTTAGAGGTCTTTTTTTCTTTTGTTTATTGTATAACAAATGAAAAGAAAACAGATAGAATACAAAAAGAAGTGTGAGGTGAGACTCTGAATGGTTTATGGCACGTTACATCCAAAACACACCCATTACTCAATTTCAATTTCGCTGTGTGCTTTACACCATGTCTTTAGACCAGGTCTCAGTTGGTCAATGATGCAGTTTATTTCAGTTGCGTCAAATTTAAACATGCCAACAATCCGCCTGAACACACCTCATTTTCAGACCAGCACACCCATGGGCGCACAAATTGGCGGAAATGCATTTGCTATTTAAACAGTGTGGCACAGGACGTGAAAATGATAACTACGTCAGGCTGAAACTAGCAAAAAACCCTTGTGTGGCGCCTGACGCTGCTTTGCGCAGCTGTATCATAAGTCAGCGAGTGAGTCCATGAATTATTATCATTCACCTAGTTCATTAAAACAGCAGATTCATTTAGAAATGAAGCATTTGAATTTCTGTGAACGAGTCACTGACGAGCCAACAGACTGAGGCTGTCTGCATGCTTATTATGCTAAAGATGAAATTTACATCACAAGGACTACACATACTTTAGCGTCCATGTAAAAACTTACTCTGTTACTAATGTAACCTCAATACCCTGAGACAGGGCTGGACTGGGACAAAAAAAGGGCTCTGGCATTTTTGCTCAGACCGACCCACCACAATCGGTCCAACATAACCAACCAGTACACCATCCTTGTGGTCCCTGTATATATTCTACCGTTCCATTCCCAAAAACCCCTACAAAGCTGAGAACTAAGTGCCATGGACCAGTGTCCCAGAGCAAGTGGACCAGTGTACTCATTCTCTCTTGACTGACTCCCTGGTGATCAAAGGTGCCCTTCTCCACTGCTAACTCAACCTGGCTTGACTATACATAAGGACAAAGAGAGAGATGATTACAATTATTTGGAAGAGTTATTAAAAGTACACTTAAGAATCCATTTTGGTTATATAGTCCTGTATTCTTGAAGAGCAGGATTTCTAGATGGACAATGTGCTCCATGTTATAAAAGCTAGTTAATCCTTTAGAACACAATAGAATGTGGATGTAGAATACTGGTAATTCTAAAAAGATTGTTTTTTTTTTTTTCAATGAACCAGACAGCAGAAAACTAGTTTAAAATTGCAAGTATAGGCTACTTTGTTTTAAAGAGCACAAACCCCTCTTTAATATGACACCAAACAACATTTAGCTCTCATTGTTGAGATACTTCCCATAAAAAAAGAAAAACAAACTATACTACCAAATTACTCACACAAAACATCCTAATAATATATACGATATTCAAATTACTCACTCACCATTAATATTGCATATACATGATATTGGAAATTCATTAGAAACATGAGAAAATATCTACTTTGTTGAATATACAGCTTTCAAAATGCAAGACGGGTTTTAATCCCCAAATATCATGCGTTAGCTACTTCTCTCAGGCGCTTTGACGCAGCCATTTTGAGTAATAATAAAAAAGTTTAAGTTTTCTAGAGAAGGGCCGTATGTCCATTATGGGTTTTAAAGGGTTAACATTAAAATGATCAGTCAAAGTTGCAATTGAATAAGTTAACTCTGCTAACCTATCTACAAAAACAATGCAAAATAGCTTATGCTGTGTTATTTGACTTTAGCTGACTGAGTAGCTAGTGTAGTAGGTAAAAATCTGACAGACTTTATAATAGCGACAACGATTATGTTGTCTTATTATAATATTCATTAATTTATGTAACGTTAAATCATCACACTATCCTCCTGCACCCGTCCTGATTAACACTCCCTCCCTGTTAATCATGTAACTACAGTACCATGCTTACCATTTCTATTACACTCTCCTGCTCAGTCTGTCCCTCCTTGACATCACTATCAGACACCTGCACCTCTGTATGGGTGCCGCCGGCAACGCCGTGGCTAGTCACCTCCATGTGCTATGTTCACCTGTTCTTGCAAAATGTCGTCAGGTACTGTAGGCTTGGAAACTGAAGCTACAGCACTAAACATGTCGGTTATTTTTGCACATGTTGAGGCATCAACCTCTAGAATTTTTATTTTTTTGGCCCGCAACTTCTCCGCACCCCCCATTGCGCTTTTGTTTCTGCACTGAGCCACTGACTGCATCTGACACAAGAAATGGAGGTGGGAGGGGTGGAGCCTGTTAAGAGATGATTGGGCCAGTCCAGCCCTGCCCTGAGATGGAGCTGCACAAACCTATGGTGACAAAGCCCCCCAGAGCCCACCAGAACAGACAGGGCATCTGGCTATATTAGCAGACGCTATGGGGAACCAGTTCAAATGGACGCTGTGCTATGCTAGAGGAACAACTAATACTTTAACTTGCCTTGAACAGCAATGGGGCCAAGAGGAACCAGGCATTTTGGGAAGCAACACAGGAGGCAATAGGGCCAGACTCGTCCAGGTCAGCCCAGCACAGAACAATCGTTCCAAGAGAAGTTGTACAATCCAGAGGGGGCTAAGAGCGTGCAGTTTTGACACTGTCACACAAAGACACATGTTTTTACCGCTCAATATATATTAAGATGGTTTTATATCTATATATTTGAGTTTTAATGGTTTTACATGTTCCCTTTCTAGTTTTATTGTGTTGTTTTAAGTTTATTGCGCATATTGTAAATACACTTTATCTATTAATTCTACTTTTGTTGTTGTCAAATCTTTTTAAAACACTTATTTTACCTCACATAGTTTAATCTGACCCCATTTAATAAAACGTAACATCTTCCAATAAGACCGATCATTCCATATGGTGGCCTGTACGGGGAACGTTCAAAGGTTTAAAAGCTGTGTTGAGAGAAGTGTTTTAAGATGACAACTAAACAAAATAATGCTGCTTCTTATAATACACCTACTGGTCTTAACGCTGAATGGGTTTAACGTCAATGTGAATGTGTACAGCTTTGGCTGTTCTTAAAACAAAAGTAATATGAATAGTGAAGTGTATTTTAGAGAAGCTGTGGATTTTAAGTTTGTCAAGATAGAGGAATGAATAAAGGATGCTGTGGCGACACTGGAGAGAGAGATTACTGTGTGTAATCTGAGTGTTTTGTGAGGAGAGACAAAAATGGCCAGCGACCCGCCCAGTGCCATCCATGTTGACTCCTGCTTTTTCTCTGGCCAACTTTCCCACTGCCTCAACCACTTCACAAACTCTCAACAGAGCAACCAATGGAGAAACCTACTGTACACCACTTCAGCTGGGTCAGATTTTACCTCCATATACTCCAGTTTGGAGGAAACGCCAGGGGGTAGGCGTCCAGCGTCATCCTGGGAGGATCGATGCCACCTACCTAAGGGCACCCAGGCTGGTATAATGTCCTTTATCCAAAAGCTCTTGCAGGAAAGACAATATTAGGGATATGTCACAGGAAAATAGGGCTGAGCTGAAAGCCATTCACCAGGCGGTGAAGACAGACCATTTAGGGGCATAGAACCGCCTCGTAGAGGGTGTTTTAGCCTGATATATTGTATTTAGGACACTCTTTGGGAGGTTCCAATCGAGAGGCTGGAGATCCAAAGCCCACAGCTCAGGCAAGAGGTGCCATATCATTCTGTTCTCCTGAGAATTAGATTCAAAATATAGTGGACATCTCTGTATGTAGCCAGATGCCCTGCCCTCTCTGGCAGGCTCTAGTGGACTTGTGCTACTGCGCTGCCAAGCCATTGGTTTGTTTTTAATTTACTGCACGAACCAATGGCTGTGCAGTTACCCTGCATTATTAAAAAGGCTTCAGTATTTGGTGTTCCCCATAGCGTCTTAGCAGATGCAGTACGAGTGAGGTATCCATAGGGAACCAAAGTATGCTTCGGTCATATAGTTCTTTCTATCTTCATTTTATCTAAATTTTTTTCTCCACAACAGTCCTGTTTCTGCTGTACAATATTAAATATTTAATGCCCTAAATAGCACGTAAAATCTTTCCCTGTCTCATTTGGGAGTGCCTGTATAAACTCCAAACCGGACCACGCTTTATGATTATAGCAAAAAGTCACTACATTTAGTGACACTACATTTACATTTATGCATTTGATAGACATATATATTTGCATTGCATTTAAGGTACACATTTACATTATATCAGGGAATCGAAACCATGACCATGACTTTGGTTTCGCTAGCACCTTACTCTGCTTCCGTGATTTTGCTGTTTTTGTTGCTTTTTCAAAATCAAAGAAGCCTGTTCTGGTTAAGAAAATCCAGTCTCTGAGTCTTTTCCACTCATGTCATGCCCATCAGCCCTCGTTCCCTCTTACAAACCCAATCAACACTGCCTCGGTCACATGTTAGCCCCTGTAATTCCTCAAAGCTGCTGAAGCCTTCCTGGCCTGCCATGAGCAGAGCTATTCATGTCAGTCGACAGAAGGGCCACGGGTTAATCCTTGTGTTTTGCTGAGATGCCAAAATAAACTTGGCTTTGTTTGAAAATGAAAGTCGCCTGTGATGGACATATTGAAGACCCGTGTGGCTCGTACTTACAGCAAATCTGCTCTCTCAAGGATTCATCACAAGCGGCTTTGAGGTGCGGCAAAATTTCCATTTTCAACACTGCCTCCTTGATGTTTCTTCATAGAATGCCTCATATGGGTAATGATGTGCTGATGAAAGAGAGTATTATTTGCATGTCGTGAGGGCTGTGCTTAGGGAAAAGGTCTGGAGCTAAAAAAGGATGCCAATGTAACCAGAGCCGCCTCTTTAAGCTGCTGTGAGGTGCTGCTGAAAGTGTGACAGAGCAACAAGCGCCGCAGTGTTTGTACCTGGGCCTCACCTGTCCACGTGTGCAACACAAGCTGAGATCTGTCCAGAAAAAGAGCTTCGTTTACAATGGCCCAATGTTCACTGGAAACATGAAACAGCCATATCATTTGTTGGGATATCATTTTTTAAAAATATGCGTCATATGTCCTGTTTTGTACTACTACTACTTTTTTCTTAATTTAATATATTGCACAAACAATATGGACTTTTTTCATCATATCTTTATTAGTGCTTCTTTGCTATCGTTAGACCTTGGCTTTCCCAAATCCCATTCATCTTCAGGGTATGGAAAGAGCATCTTAGATGCTCAGTGGAAAATATCTCAAAATGTAAATAAAGCTACATTTGGGACAACCAAGGCTAAGTTTCCCTAAAGGACCATGAACCTAAATAAACCGTAGACACTATAGGTTCCAATACAATCTACTTACAGTACAAAGTTTTTGGGAAATGCTGTCCAGGGTGAATAAATGATGACAGATTTTTCATTTTGAGGTGAATTATTTGATACATGCTGAGTTTTAAGTAAGCTTTGTAAAACAAGTAATTGTTGTTCATTTCAAATGGCTACACAAAAAAGCCAAGGTCGTAGTATAGATGGTTTTGGCATGGATTAGTCAATCAAGGCCAGACACGTCATCATCACACACACTCACACAAACACACTCGTACATTCACACCCTCAAACAGCCCCCGTTCTCTTCTCACAAATCGCACGTCTCTGGGTTACAGGTTACAAAACGCCTGTTCGCTGACAGCCGCTGGATGGCTGTAACCCACATCCCCTTCCCTCATGCTGATAAAGTGCTGCGATAAGCAGCTCGGCCCAGGCCCTCAGGGGCCCGACTCACAGAACCGCATGTCTGAAATGATCTGGAAGTAGGAAGGGAGGAACGCTGAGGAGGAGGAGATGCAAAAAAGACATGTTGTGTTTGAAGCAAAAGATATGCCCTTCTGTTTGAACATATTTCAGGTTCATAAACAGATTTTGGACCAGACTGAGCATCAGTGTGACCAACAAGATTAACATTGAAGAGCTGGCTAGTGATTGTTGCTGGCGTGGTTTAGTGGTTTGCACATGTGACACATTGTGCCAGTGTTGAAACGTGTAATTCAGTCAGATTGAGTAACAAGTTAACCCATTTTTGAGTTGAATCACAGGAGCCATTGAAACCCAGTTCAAACATGAAAGAATAGATACAGTTTGTTCTTCGCTCAGTGCTGTGGTTACACTGTCCTCTGCAGAAAACACACAATCTGAGGTTCACAAAACAGGGCCTCGTGTCCTAAACTCTTCCATGTGTGCAGAGGTTTTGCAAAATCTGCTTAATCAAATTGTTTATAGGAAATTTAGCAAACAACGACCCTTGCCTTATAGTTTCTGCTACATACTAGTCATGTCACAGTAGCATGTTTACATGCACCCAAAAAGTGCGTTAGTAATCAGATTAATGGCTCAATCAGACTGAAAGCCTTCATGTAATGAATCTCATTGAGCTCAGTCTGAGTGTAATTTTGATTGGATTGAAAGAGTAGGAGTTGACCTGAAATTACTCGATCAACAGATAAAAATGAAAGGGCTGGTCGATCAGCTTACTGTAGTCCCCACCAGACTTTTTTGTAGTCTTTATATTTCTTTCAAGGAAAATATCTCCCTTTGCATTGAACTTTGAGTGTCATAACTTTGCAGACATTGTTTAAGCTCTAACAGCAACATTGCACGCTAACTAAAGTTTAAAAGTGAAATCATAATCAACCACCCCTTTGAGCTTAAATTAGACTATTCTGCGTTCAAAAATAGCTCTTGTACCTCTTACAAATGTGAATATATTTAATTACTACTTCACTGTATGAACAATCTCCGTTCTCAGTACATGCACTGCATATGCAAATAAATACGTGAATCAGATTACAGCATTTAAGGTTCATAAAACAGAAAATGAGTGCATGTAAACGTGACGGTTTTTATTTATTTTGATTTATTATTATTATTAGTTTTTATTTTTTTTTATTTTTAATTTAGATTTCTGTTGAACATGTAGTAATTTTACTGGTTTGTGTGTGTGTAGACAGATAGATAGATGGATTAGAAGACTCTAGCAGTGAAAGTCTTAAACCAGCAGACCTGTGTGTGTGTGTGTGTGTGTGTGTGTGTAGCACCAATGCCACCAGCTGGGCAGAGGTTGGTCTGTGTTTATATTGACTAATGAGCTAATTACCCCGCTGAACTTGTGTCATTTGACAGGAATGCTGCGGTGCTCAAATGTGCTCTGATTACGGACCATTTCCTGTCAATCAAGACACTGACAACAAGGCCCTATTTTTCTGCAGTGTTTGCTAATTCACACATGGATTCAAGCACAACCACAGGACTGGAGGATCGTTATGTGTGAAATACACGCTCAGTACAGACCATATTCTGTAGCAGCACACACCTGAGAACTACAGTGAAATCTACAGCAGTATTTTAGTGCATCTGCGCTATTTCTGTTCAAGTGCTGTGTTTTTCCTTATATATATTCCTTATATACATAAAAACAAATGGATTTGAAATCTCCTCAAGTTCAGTCATACATACATTTTTCACAAATCAACATGAAATCTAATAGTCTTATTATACAATTAATCAGTGCACATTATTTCAAAGAAACAATATTTAACATACAATGTTTCCCAGTTTTTTTAACCCTCTAACCAATGCTGAAACAGAAACACTTTTTATTATGGAGAAAATAACAACAATAATAATAACTACATTCTTTTTGTGAAATATCCTCAGGAATCTGGATTACAGATGTCAAATGTGTTGTGTTCATTTCAGACAACCTTTTACATTTACTTTATCTTGATGTACTAAAATAAATAAAACTGAAATGAACTTAATAAAAACACTATAGATATCATTTAAAAAGCAAGAACTAATGAAAATGAGAAAGCACACAACACAATTACATTTAGTTAAAAAACTAAGTAGAATTAAAACTGAAAAAAAAAAAAAAAGCATTAAAAATACAGAAGAATCAGTGATACTAAAACATCACTGCTTCAAACCTCATAGTGCAGAAAACAAACAACAACAACAACAACAGATCTGTTACTTGTATTTATAATCTCCAAGTATGATTTATTAAAGAGTTAGATGTCTAGTGTAGATATGCTCAAACCAAATTTGGCCCTGGTGATGATCTTTGTCTGTGCCCATCATGAGATACACACACACACACACACAAATCAAAAATCAAAAATAGGATCAGGAAAAATGCATTTTAAGCATATCTTTAATTCTGTCTTATTATATTACATTTTAAAATTTCTAGTTTTGATCTCAGGCTGATGAACATACAACTCCAGAATACAGCATTGGGCCTTTCAACTGAGAGGAACTGGGAACAGAGGGGGAAGGAAATGTTTCTTTGGTGTTTTTCAGCATCGATGGAATGACTTTCTGCCCTTGAATAAAGACTGTTCCACTCGCAGCCTGCGTCTGGAACAACCTGCTCATTTCCCGTCCAGAGGAACCTCCCAGCAGAACAATGAGGAGCCGCGCTCACACCTGACTAAGAAGAAATGCTTTATTATTCTTAGTCACATGCATCGGCTCGCTGGAATGCACATAAATGACTCTGGGGTTGTAATGGGCTCCTGTTGTTTTCAAGAGATATGAATCAGCTTCGCTGGTCTGGTTTCGAAATGACAGCTTCCTATTTGGCCAATTTGTGTGCAAGTATTTTCTTTATCAAAGACATTTGTCCTGTAGTTTTAATCTCATACATGAAAGAATCAATGTTGGTAAAATATAGGAAGAAAGAAGAAAAGTGTCCCTGCTCAGAAGTTACTTTTATATAACTCACAAAACATTAATGGTTATATTCAGTGCTGACTAGTAACTAATTACATTGAAGATACCGCAATCAGATTCCAAAAATTAAGTACCTGTAATTAAAGTAGCTTACATTTTAAAATGCTCAAAATCAGATTATATAAAAAAATATGGATTACATTATTGTATTTTATAAACACAATGACAATCGAATATTAATAACTGATTATTAATAGCTCATCTTTGTTCTCTATTAATTTTTAACCACAGCCATGTGAATATGTGAAAAATAAATGTGTGATCCGTGCTTCTGAATATATACAACTCTCAGTCAGTTAGACCATGCAAGAGACAAAAATATAAAAAAACAAAAAACACATTTAAAAACCTTCCAAGTGACTAAACATTGACAGTGTAAAACTCTGAACTTTGTACATTTGATCTCATTGCTCTTTTAGTAAGCAGTGCTGTATTTTCTTTATTTATTTATTTATTCAATAATGTATATACATATTTCCATGATCATATACAAAGAATGGAATATACTTTCCCTCTCTCTCTTTCTCTAATATATCAATATGGGACACTATTATTCCATTCAAATCTGTGATATAAGCAAGTTAGGTTAAACATAATCTAAAGCCATCAAAAAGTAATCATAATGGATTACCTAAAATGAGTAATCTATTAGATTACGTTACTACCTACGAGTTTTGTCAAGTAACAGACTACAATTGGTGGGCAGTCTAATGAAATGTATTTATGTGGTCTTTTTTTCCACACAATGGGTCTCATTCATGAAACACGAGCAGAACGAATTTTTGTGTAAGTCGCGTGTAAAGTGGTTTTGGCGTAAATTTTCGGATTCATTAAAACGTTCGTATTTTCCAAATGTTAGTTGGTACGAAAGAAATCCACACCTGCTCCCAGCCACGCGTAAATAGTGCGTTTAACGTCTGAACGTTTTGCTCATTAATACGGCAGCATTTTAATTCATAATCGGGTACATATCTACACAGCATTTTGAAAAAAAAAATATATATATTAATTACATACGGTTTTTCTTTTAACTTTTATTATGAGAGCCAGTAATAGGATCTGTAATATGCTGCCAAACTTCCTTTTTTAGGACCTGATACGCCACTAGTACGCTTGAAAATAAAATGTGGCGTTTTGAATGAACTTCTGATAATAACACTTCAATTTCTGCAGATGAGAAATGTTTCTTTTTCAGTCGCTTTTGAGAAGACATGTTGAAATCCTTCGTTTGGTGTCATAATATGATGCTCACATATAGTTGTCAATCGGATTTAATGGGCGGGATTTATGGTAATTGAGAGTGAGCGTGCACGCGTCCCATTTACGACTGATTGGAATTCATTAACACACACACACATTTCACTATCACATCTGACGTTTACGAAGTTTTTGTGAATCAGGAGAAGAGTCTTCGGGAAGTTATCTTTACGCGCAAATCACTCAGATATTTACTCGTATATTTACGAATGTTTCATGAATGAGACCCAATGTACATTATTGTTTCTCCTCTATGCTCCGCCTTCTGAATCATTCTGAAAAGCGAGGTGTGCTCTGATTGGCCAGCTATCCAGTGCGTTGTGATTGGCCAAATGTTTCAAGTGTCCCAGTCAAGACAAAAACAATAAAACCCATTACAAACGAGGCCGTTGTCGCCACCAGTGGATGCATAATTACTGATTATAATGACTTATACTCTCTTTTTATGTGTTGCGTAAACATAAAACCATGTCTGCATTTGTGATCGGAGAAACAGCAAACAAGACTACTCTACCCTGCTCAAAACTCACCTATGAATCATCAGAGGCAAATCTGTTACATATGTAAAGCTTCATTATGCACCAAGAGCTTGTTACACTCCAAAGAGAAAGGAAACATTGAAATCACATCATATGACCCCTTTAAGACATAACACATATTGTATAAAATAAATAGCAATTTTTGATTGAACCTTACTTTTTGAAACTGTAGAGGAGACTAAGTGAGATGAATGGAGTCTGTTTCCCAGTACAAATAAATGAATAATTACTCTGAGACACAGCTATGAAAAGTGCAGAATGTGCTCTCTCTCATGCTCTTCCAAACTGAATGCCTTCCTTTCCTCCGTGGATTGACTTGTTCATCACATTCAAGTGTCGTGAAGTGATAGACTGCCTTATCTCCTGAATGTCATTGTATCCAGTGAATAATGGGTTAACTGCTCTTCACACATGCAATAACACACACCAGTCATGTAGACTGCACTTCTGATTCTTCTGTCATTCTCCGGCTTGACTGTCCGAATCTTAACTCACTTTCATTCTTTCAGAAATGTTGTGATCCGCAAAGGAAATTGAGATTGAGTAACTTGGAAAAGATGGAAAAACTCATTTGTCATCAGTGACTCAGTCCTCTTTCTGTTCCTCAAACCTCTCAGACTCACAGACCACATTAACCTCTAATTTGACTCAGGACAACACCTCTATCAAACACACGCCGCTCTCTCCTGCTCAGGGAACTCAGGGAAAAGGGCTTTTAGTTTACTCAAGCATGTCAAACTAACATGAAAATATATTTATGCTACACTATGGTGGTTTTCTTTTGCTTGTTCATAAATCTTTCCAGGAAATTCTGGGTTACATAAAACAAATAAGTGGCTTGACTGAAAAAACACTGGACTTGGAGACAATCATGATGAGCGTCCCGCATTGACCACACTGTATGATCATTACTGCAGTCAACATGATTTACTGTGGTAAATGACAGCACGTCACAGAGCTTAACATCTTTACATTTATGCATTAGACAGAAACCTTTATCCAAAACCTCATCACTTAACAGAAGAGCTACGGGAATATTTAAGAAAGTTCTCTAAAAGGTTTTAGCTCAATGTCTTGGGTGAATCTTTTATGCAAAATTAAATCCACTGCATTATGTCTCCAGCAAGAATATCATCTCACTATTTACAGTCAGATAAAACCAGTTGAGGAAACGAAAATATGAAATACTAGAGCATAGAAACTTTAAAACTTTTACCAAAATCTATAATTTATCATTATGGTTAAAACAAACTTCAGAGGTTCAATAGTTAGGGTTAGGGTAACATTGCTTAAATTGACATAAATTGCTAAAATAAACAATTAAATAAAAAATAAAAAAATCATAAATGCCATTTGCTTTCTTTTTTTTTTTTTAGTTCAGCTGCAATAAAAAGCACTACATGACAAAAAAATAAATGGCGTAGAAACAACTTTTCACATATAACTGCAATGAAACAGTAAGCAATGCACTAAATTAAACTTGAAATTTTGAAGCAGAAAGACATACTAGTATTTATTTTAAAAAGTACTCCAAAAATCTGTTTTATTTTTTGAACTTCAAAACAAAAACAAACTAAAAAAGAATATAACTTTTTTTTCATCTGTATATATAATATGTAATACAGATTTATATTCTTAAGACAATTAGTAACATACATTGCAAAATATTAAAATAGTAATATATTAGTACTGTGTAAATGTACTGTGTAAAAATACATGTGGATGTCATTTCTTGTCTTCATGTTCTGTCCAGTGAATCTAGAAACACCAAATCCACACGACTCTTACCGAAGCCTGAGCTCGATCACTTCACCGGAGCCTCGTCGTGTGTCTCTCTGTAACACTGCTTGTTTTGTTGTTTTGTGGGGTTTTTTCTTCACAAAAAGTACAACTGCAAATAAATATCATGTTAATGGGGAATACAAAGCTCTCCGGTATTTAACTTTCTGTCAGTTGAATTCCTCGTGAGCATTTCTCTTCTGTGCTGTGATGGCTGTTTGCTTTTGTTTTTAATTCCTGTAAATGCTTGAATGAAAGGAGATGCAGACACTGAGCGATCGCTCGCAGCCGCTGCGGTTATTAATAGATCAGGAGCAAATATACATGGGAATGAGAGACGGACGTATGGAGGTCGAGCAGAGAGAGAATGAAGCAGATCCCAAAACATCTGTCCATCACTTGTGTCATGCAAAGGCAATCGTCTGATGAGAATATATATATAATAGTGTTAGTTTTAGTGTTTTATTACTGCAGTTTCTTGTGAGTACTAGAAACCCTCAATAATAATAATAAAAATATAATAAATTAATAAAAAAGTAAACACAAACACACACAAATGCCAAAATATGCAGTTAAAATATGCATATTCAACATTCAAGTGTCTAAAGCGTGCTAAACACAACCAAAACATGCATAATATATGTAAAAGTGTTTAATGCCTTTTAATATTGTATTACATGAACATGAAATATAAAAACAACTCAAAAATTATTTTAGCTTTTACTACCAAAATATTTTTTAAATGTT
Source organism: Carassius auratus (assembly GCF_003368295.1). Lineage (NCBI taxonomy): Eukaryota > Metazoa > Chordata > Actinopteri > Cypriniformes > Cyprinidae > Carassius > Carassius auratus. The sequence goes on from NC_039244.1 coordinate 28,946,177, forward strand.
GCAATTACAATCATAAACTAAATAAATAATTATGTTGAAAATAATATGGAATAAAAAAACAAAATTCAATAAATGTATTTTTGAAACGTATTGAGTGCATCAATGTTACTTCAGCATATATGTTATATATATATATATATATATATATATATATATATATATATATATATATATATATATATATATATATATATATATATATATATATATATATATAAACGATGTTGAAAGAGTTACATTAGCAAATGTCTTTAAAAGCCTCTGCTTATTTTACACATCAAATCAAAATACATCAGCCATCATTCAAGCTAATTAAATGAATCTGGACCAAAGTTCAATTTGTTTTTCAACTGATCTTGAGATTACATTTAGAGTATGTGTTTATTTCTCTTCAGAAAATGTAAAAACTAAAAAAAAAATAAAAAAAAAAGAACAAAAAGAAAGAAAAGTATAATTTAAGCACACACATTAAGAAGGAAAAATAAAATCTACAAATCTACTAAGGTTTAAACTGCAGTAATGTGATATGCATATAACATTTTTTACATTATATTTAAAAGAATGCACTTGCTTAAACAACTTAAACAATGTATTAATTATTAGTAATGAAGTTTCTGAACCAACAGCCCATTTTAATATGGCAAACTCTCTCACACACACACATGCACACACACACACACACTTTCCTTTCCAGCTGCCAGCTTTAATGGGATCAATCAATTAAGTGCAGCATTCTTTAAATAAGTCTGTTTATGAAGATACTCAACACAAACTCTGGTGTGAGTTAGCTGTTAAAGTTTTTTAAAGCATCAAAGCTCTCGGTGTTTTGAGTCCCATCTCACCAGAGAAACGTGTGCGTCAGGAGGAATATAGAAAGAGAAAGGTGTGTTTGAGGCCTGAGGTCTCCCGCTGAGGGATGCTGTTCCTGGAGGTCCGATCGGTGGATCACTCCTCCTTCAGAAGGAGTCGCAGGGAGGAAAACTGTCCTGAAACACAGCCGTCTGCTCGCTCCAGCCACACATACTCTACACGACTGACAGCAATATCACCATCCAGCTCCAACTGTGTTTACAGTACAGGAAAAAAGCATTCTGAAGCCTGAGCGATGAGAAAAAATGCACAATAGGATTACTGCATACAAGTACTTACACTAAAAAAAGGGCATAGATTAATATGAATTAATTTTACATTTTATATATATATTAAAACTTAAATTGAATTTATTTTTTATTTTTTTATTTTTACTTAAATGCATGGTTTATTAGCTTAATTAAACTGTTTTAGTTGCAAACTAAGCTGCAAGGATTATGCATTATTTTGATTTATTTATATGATTTAATTATTATTTTGAGCTCAGCTGATTGTGTGAAATGAAAATGTAGTAATGTTGCAGTTCTTGTGGTTACACCATGATGAAGACAAACACATCACTGCGTAATATCTTGACTTGTTCTCAGCTGTGTGATTGTTTATATCATCACATCATCGTCCAGATCTAATCTGCTGAATGAGACTAGGTGTCATAAAGATATTAAGATGTTATAAACATGAACATGATTTGAAACAATGTAAATGTGAAATTGCAGTATAAATAAATACTGATCGGACTCTTTAGATGTAAACACACTGCTACAGTATATATAGACACAGAAAAAATTATCTGTCTATTAAATTAATACGTTTATTCAGCAAGGCTGCATTAAACTGATCAAAGTGGCAGTAAATGAATTTATAGTTTTAGAAAAGATGTCTGTTTCAAATAAATGCTGTTCTTTTGAACTTTTTATACATCTGTGAATGCTGAAAAATAAAATACATCAGTTTCCACAAAAATATTGTACAGCACAACTGTGTTCAACGCTGATAATAATCAGAAATGTTTCTTGAGCAGTAAATCATCATATTATTCTGATTTCTGAAGATCATGTGACACTGAAGACACACACACACACACACACACACACAATTCACAAAGAAAACAGCTTGTTTTAAACTGTAAAAATGTTCCACAAAATTACTGTCTTCTCTCAAGAACTTAATTTAGCTCAAAAAACACATTCCAGATCAAGTGACTAAACATAATAAAGATAGACTGCACTTAATATAAATTATGATGAACCTCATCAATTTTAATAAACATATTTACCAAACAGATTCCGACTAAACATACCCAGATCAGACAACATGGCTCCTGAAAACTTGTGACTTTGCATTATTGCTGTTATTGTAGTTGCGTAATCTAAATGATTGACAAACCTTGACACGGTAAGACTTTATTTATGCCAGGAGAACAGCAGTCAATCTCTCTCAGTGTCTGCCACTGACCTGGATCAGTCCCAGAATGCATCTGTCATCAGGGGCACAAGCTCCAATGGCAACCAGCAATTAGAAGAACAACAAAACAACAACAGCAGTGCAGATGTGCTGATAACAGTGATTTAATCATGATTCCAGCAGCTCTGTTCACCACGACACACACACACACACACACACACACACACACACGCACGCACACACACACACACACACACACACGCACGCACACACACACACACACACACGCACGCACACACACACACACACACACACACACACACACACACACACACACGAACGCACACACACACACACACACACACACACGCACGCACGCACACACACACACACACACACACACACATGTCTGTTTATGGAAACGCCACAACACACTTTCACACCTGTCTTTCACATCTATAGCGTGTTGATATTTGATGTTTTAGTGTTGAGAGGGTGTGAATTATGAAAATAATGTTTCTGTGATGGAAACAAGTTTATCACCATCATGCATAGACAGAGTTTATCCTTTGAATTATAAAATCATTGAATTATAAAATCAGGAAGAGAAAGGACAGAAAAAGTGGCTTGAAGTTATAAATAAATACAGTTTATATATATATAACTTATAAGATATAACTTAACTGTTTTATCAAATAATATAATTTAATAAATAAATCCAAAAATATAATAATTACATTACATAAGTTAAAATATCAGGAAGGAAATGGAAAGGAAAATTTGAATACAGTATATGTACTTATTTATTTAGATTTATTTTTCAATAAATAAAATGATATTATTTATAAAAAACAAAATACTGTAATTTAATATATGAATACAAAAATGTTATCATTTATAAAATAAGCTTTTTTCTCTCCAAAAGTATGATGAAAAGATTTTATAAATACATACATATTTTATGCATATTTGTTATATTTATGCATATTTATTTTTAACATAAAATTAAGCTATTATTCTCCCTTATTTTTCCCAAAATGATGTAGCTTGAAAGACAAATAGTAGGGAATATTAATGCTTTCATCAGTCATTTTGATTTTAAGTTGTAATAAAATAAATAAATAAATAAATAAATACAGATCTGCCAATGGACATCACGAATCAGATGCTTAACAAAACATGAAATATGATAATAAGCGGTGCAGGTGTTGTTCATGGATTGTACAATGGTGGCTTGTCAGGTTTGTGAGATGATAAGAGTTCAGATCAAGACGAAAAACTATGACATTAATCAAATTATTATTATTATTATTATTATTATTTTAGAAATAAGACACTTAAACAATACACAAGTGAGAATGTTATTCTGTGTGTTGAGACACTTTTTGTCAAATAAATAAAAAGTATTTAATAAAGATAAATCAAGAAAAGTTTCAGAGCGGCGTCCAGGTGGGCAGATGTTTCTCAGAAAAGTCACGACCTACAAATAGCCTGACGTTCATCTCCCTCCCACAATGCATTCTGCCAAGTCAACATCCCTCACGACTTTCATTAAAACTGTTAACATACAATCAAGTAAGAGGCTCCCCCGCTCCGCACACACTGCTAAACGCTTTAAAACGTCAAGCATTGATCAATCCACCGCCTCATGATCGTTGCCCTGATTTCCCTCATATTTCTGTCAGCATTTTGTTTCTAAACGGCCCCCAAGGAAGCGGCCGCTGTGCGACACTCCAAATATTTAGTGTAATAGCTGGTTACTGCGCCGGTGGTGTCAGGAGGATTCCTCGGGCCAAACCTCAGCCTAATTAAAAAGTCAGGGGGGGTGTGTGTTTATTTCCAGACTGCTGTGCCCCTTTAAATCACTCCTCAACACTGAACTGCTGATGCAGGGGACAAACCCTGACTAAACATTCCCAGAGAGAGAGAGAGAGAGAGAGAGAGAGACACCAGAAACAATCAAAAGCAAGTCCAGAGAAAGGACAATTATGCATCTGTTGCTGTAAAACTCATATTCTTCAGAAACTGATCACTGCTTCTTGAGATTTTATTATATTGATGTTTTATATAGCATATATTATTTAAATATTTGCTAACATTACTGACAACAAATGGTTTAGCAAACATTGTACATAATGCTTTAATAAATGATTTACACAGAAAATTAATTATGTATGTTTAATAAATGTGGCCTATTTTATGTCAAACTATCAGTACTGTAGTACTTTGAAAGTGAAAACTAAAAGACTAAATTAGAGTAAATATAAAGAGTAACAATTAAAGTTTGTTCCGTTACTCCTTTAATATCAGTATTGTCAGAGGTTGATTTGTATTTAAAACAAACATTTCATATTTATTCATTTATTCATTTGTTTATTTTAATTCTATTTATTTTTAATCTGTTTTAGCGTATTTATTTTATTTATGTTTTCAGTCACTGTCATTCCCACCACAGAATATTAAACAACATGAGGAAATGACAGAATTCTAATGTGATTAATGTTAGTAAATTAATTACATAACCCGTTGAGAATTAATTTCTAATAGACCACAGACAAAAAAAAAAAAAAATAATAAAAAAAAAACAGTCCTCTCACCTGATCAGCCCTCCTCCTCTTCCTTATGTCGATCGGTGTCCTTTAATGCGCGCTTTCCTTTTCTCTGCTGTTGATTTCGAAATGTCTTTTCCCTCACAATCTAGTGAACTCAGACACAATGAAATGCGCGGGGCCGATCACGGCTGACTGCTGCCATCCAACCGCGGACGCGCGCATTACACGCGATCACAGCAGAGCGAAGCAAAGCTGCCCCAAATCACTGCTGTTAGAGCAGTAAACATGAAATACCAAAGTAGAGAAAAAAGGAAGCATGTAAAAAGCCAATAAATATTTTCAAAAATTCCTTTTATTATTATTATTATTATTTTTTAAAGTTTAGTTTAGTTTATCTCAGGGACATGTAGCCTAACTTTAACGTATTAGTGGATTAAGTAACTGAAATCATTGTTCAAACAAATTTCTAACGAAGTGTTAATGGTGTTTTACATCAGTAAAATAACTGAAACTGTTCAATCCATATGATCAAAGTATCTATTGATAAATGTGAGTTTTTCCGTCTGTACAGTGTAAGTCAGTGGGATGCATGGTTGATCTTGAACTTGTTTTAAAATCAATAATTCCACTTTCTTTCTTCTTCTTTATTGTTCTTTTACAGTGGGCTACTGAAACTCCTGACTGACCGGGTCTGCAGTAACTCACAATGAAACCTGACTCTCAGAAACGCTTGGCAGGAAATGCATCAAAGCTGAACATAAATAGCAATCAGAGCACAAGTAAACCAATCAGCATCTTTGTTACTGAATATGCAGCAATCAATTAGTGGATGGATTTCCGTCCATTTTAACAAAGTGAATCAAGGCACTACTTACAGCATGTTATGGACAATTTGCAGTTTGTTTTACGCAAATGAATCCCAGACCTGCTCTGGCAGGACAGACTTCAACGAGCTGAAACTCTTTCTCCTGTGCTGCAGGAAGGCTATACGCAGCAACAGTAGAGATCTGTGACATATATCTCATCAGTGATACAGATCTCACAGCAGTTAACATAAATCAGGAGTTTCTTGCTTGACAGAAGTAAGCACAATGTTAAAAAGTGGTGGTAAAAACTGATTACTGATTATGAAAGGGCAAAATGCCCTTTTAAATGTATAAATATTAAAACAAAATGCTGTTTACAAGCACATCAGTTCACATATCTTTAAATTCAGACCCTATTACAAATGGGTATGCTACTTTGTGCAAAAGTGCATGTTTTAGAACAACACAAGCTAGGCAGATGATGAAACAATGCTTCCATTGCTTAACCATTTAAAGCCTATATTAGATGCTGAAATATTTAATGTATAAAGCAGCTTCTAAATGATCAACATTATCAAAACTTTGGTTATAAAAAAGACACACAACTTATTGATAAAATAGTTTAGTTTACTGCATTTATTTATTTATTTTACATTTTTATCCAATCAAAGCTCGTTTAGTGTAATTGTACACACATCCAGTCAGTAATATCTCCAGATGAACCCTGGACTGAAGCAGCTCAGCTTTACTGGATTCACCATCAATCATGTTTTAGAGTCTCACATCTGATCCTCAGGATCTTTTGAGGAACTTTACTTTCACTGTTCCTCAGCGGAGGAATGATCTTCACAAGCCTCCAGAACATCTCACATCTTCTGAGGAGCCTTGATTTCTTCAGCTCTCCATCACTGCATTATATGTTTGGATCATCAAAGTAAGCATTTAAATATCATCTTACTAAGACTTATTATTGGGAGATATAGTTGTGTCATTTTATGTAAGTGACTGCTATACTATTCCGATTTCAGTGATATACATTCTAACCTATCAGAATTTCATCTTACTTTTTTGGCCATATACATTTCATCATCTGCACCAAATTTCCCAGAACTTCCATTTACACACGTATGATTCATTAATAGTTTGTTTTTCATTTCTATAGAATCATACTTTGAAAGGCTTAATCATAATTTGAATGGTTCTTTTGGAATCAGTGGAACCTAATAAAGGATAACCGAATGGACTCACGGGAATTATTTTGGCATTTTATTCTTGGATTCAATGGAGGCATTGTGATATGCTGTTAAACCTTATCAAAACCATTTTAAGTGCATGGGTTTGACTTGAAGTTTAATTTATTTAATCTGCCAAATTCAATAAAATATGTTTCAAATCTAAATCACTTTCATTTACACAACAAAATGGTATTAATATATATATATATATATATATATGTAACTAAGAGGTCTTTACATTATTTAGAGATCTTCTATCTTTTCAAGTCTCTCCGCTAACCCTGTGTCACACTAATAAAGAATAAAGACACATGCATAACTGTTATCCTGCCCTGATATCAGCTACTAGATTCAATGAGAAACAGTGGATCGGAATGCTGGATTGATTACATGAGACTTTTATATGGTAATAACAGGCTTATTCTTGGCTGGAGACACAGTGGCAGTGGCTTTGTAGTGGGAAGCAGGCCGTTAAATGGCTTCCACTGCAAGAATACGATTCAAACGGTCTCCACCATCCCCGGAGAGACTGTGAGGACACCCGAGATCCTGAACAAAGGGGTCATGAACACAAACTGATAGATGAGTGCGGTTTATTGTGCCATGACATTGCTGAAATTGTCTAGCTTTTTCTGGTTGTTTCTCTAAAATCCGAAAGGGAATTCAAAATGAATTTTGTTATAAGTATGAAAGTGGAGAACCGTGAATAACCATTATTGTTAATGGCTGCACACAGTGACACATTGCCACGATCTGGCAAGGGACCTCCACATTTGGATTTATTCATTTAACACACAGTTTTATCCAAAGCCACTTACAAATGAGGAACATCACATGTAATTTCAAAAAAGAGGCAAATAGAGGCAACAATGGTACAATACACAATGGCAAGTTATTAGTCCAAATGTTTGGGAGGAAACACAGACTTACAGGACTAAATTAAGGCAGGGTGAACTTATAGGTCTTGAAGAACAATGTCAAACCTGGAAATGTGATGCAGACTTAGGTAGTCAGAAAATGAGACTAAGAAAGGTGTGACATGAGCCATCTTTGACTATACAGTTCTGCACTCTGGATCATTTACAGAAATTTTCTACTTTTCATCTGAAGTCAGAATTACAAGTTTTTTTTTCTTTTTTTTTTAAACGTTGAAATTTATTGTTTTCTGAAAGAATCATTGAGGACATCAGGTTTTTTTCTTGCCTATTTCTTAGGGGGAGCCAAAATGTATTGAAGATATTTAATCAGATATTTAATTTTAAATAAAATGTAGCATCTCATTCGTTTACAATCATACAAACATTAACCAAATTACTGTATACACTCAACATGCTATCTAGACAGAAGCAGAACACCCATGTGCCTTTATAATTGTGCAGAATAAACTTGTGAATATGGAGAAATGGAGGGGACCAAGTACTAAACCTTGTGGCACCCCGATAATGCTGTTGTGCTCTCCAGGAAACCTTGAATGATCTGCCTGTGAAGCAACCAAAATACTATACCTGTGATGCCCAGGTCAGAGAATATTTACAGTGTCAAACTAAACAGTAGGTCTCTGTCCAATGCTTAATGTTCAGCCCCACTTAAACCCAGGTTTGTCAATGATTTACTGTTATTCAGTGTTCACATAATGCATCTCTGCCACCCAACTCAAATGTGATCAACACAAATAAATACATATCTATACAGCATATACAGTATTCATGTATTCTATATTCTGCATTCTACTTCCACATCAGCGTTTCTCAACTCCAGTCTTTGGGACCCACGTCCCAGAATGATTCAGATGCCCCCCTTGTTCAGCATACTAAGAAGCTAATGAACTAAATCAGGTGTTTAATTTGTAAGACATCTAATACATTCTGGCTTGTGGGACTGCAGATGAGAAACACTACTATAAATAACAGGCAGTGAAAAGATATTACATTGTATTAGTCACAACAGAACACAGGAAGCAAAATCCAAGTAATGATTTATTTAATAAATGAAAATAAATTAGAAAGGCTTCACTTGACAGCAGGTGCCGCAGGGACCTCGATGGCAGCACGGGACGGGTGAGATAGTGAATTGAGTGCGCTGGTGAGGGATGATGAAAGATCCAGGTGTTGATGACACAGAACTGGAATGAACCCACGATGAAGAATGCTGAGCAGGAGGAAAACAGACATGTAGCACGGAGGACCTCAAACAACAATCTGACAAAGAAGAGGCGAAAGACAGGGTATTAAATAGGAAGTTGGAATTGGGTGCAGCTGCCGCTGATCAATGATGATCAGTGGTAACGCCCACATGAAAGAATCGGCATGATGTAACATGAGACGAGCAGGAAACAATGCTTTCATGAACCATGACAGTACCCCTTCCTTCTAGAGACTATTCAGAGAATGAAACACAGGCTTTATCTTTGATACATGAAAGGCGGGATTAATTCTCCTGTACGCTAGAGGAAGTTTAAGGCGGACTGCCACCAGACTAATGACCTTGGTGACAGTGAACAGGCCAATGAATTTGGGAGCAAGCTTATTGGAAACGGAACGGAGAGGAATGTTCTTGGTAGAAAGCCACACTTTTTGACCAATGACGTATACGGGAGGCTTAGACCGGTGGCGATCGGCTTTAGCCTTGGTGCGTGCACCCAATTGGCGTAGAGTCTGGCGGGCTCTAGTCCATTTGCACTGACACCTCTGGACAAAGGCGTGAATGGAGGGGACTGCGACTTCAGATTCCAGACTGGGAAAAATTGGTGGCTGGTATCCTAAATAACACTCGAACAGAGATAGGCCCGTAGCTGGTACTGGTAATGTATTGTGGGCGTACTCCACCATAGATAGTCGTTGGCTCCTTGAGGAAGGATTCTTGGAGACCAGACATCACAACACCCATTTCAAATCTTGGTTGGCTCTCTCGGTTTGACCATTGCTCTGGGGATGAAACCCCGAGGACAGACTTACAGTTGCTCCAAGCAATCTACAAAATTCTCGCCAAAATTTGGACACAAACTAGGGTCAGAAACCACGTCTGTCGGGAGACCATGTAAGTGAAAGACGTTTCATCAGCATAACAGTGGAAACTAATCCTATATTTTCTAATAATATTACAAAAGGGCAACATGTATACTGAAAGTAGAAGAGGACCTAGGACAGATTCTTGAGGCACTCCATATTTTACTGGTGATAAATGAGATGATTCCCCATTTAAATAAACAAAATAGAAGCGATCAAACAGGTAGGATTTCAACCATCTTAAAGCCTGCCCTTGAATACCTGTATAGTTTTGTAATCGATCTATGAGTATGTCATGATCTATGGTGTCGAACGCAGCACTAAGATCAAGTAAAACTAGCAATGAGATGCAGCCTTGGTCTGACGCAAGGAGCAGGTCATTTGTAATTTTGACAAGTGCAGTTTCTGTGCTATGGTGGGGCCTGAAACCTGAATGAAAAACCTGATGACACAAGCAACCCAACACTGTCTTTATTTGTATACCTGCTAGAGGGAGCTAAACTTTAAAGCAAACATTAGATTGCAATTAATAAACTGCTTGCACAAACAAGCTTTCAGTGTCAATAAAAAAATAAAAAAAAATTGCTTTTCTACTACATAGACAGCCAAGTTGTATTTTTTTTTTTTTTTAAGCCCATCTTGTCTGGGTTTATTAGCCTTTTAAATTGATTTTATTTTATGTTGCTTTTTGGTGGAAAGCTAGAGCTCAAAGGTCAATTTTAGTGCAATGAGCAATGGTGTGCTATTACTTTTTTTTTTTTTTTTTGGCTTTTTAAATATAATTTTGTTAATTGACTATAAGATGGCTTATGTGAACAAATACAAAAAAGCTAAACTCTAGTCAATGACCCAATTATAATGGGAGTTAGCATGGTACTAGTGACTGTATCCTGTACCGCTGTGATCCATGATGATGATTCGAGACTTTGGCTGGGCGTGAATCCATAGGAAATACTGGGAAAAGAAGATAACAATACTACATGAGTGTGTGTGTGCGTGTGTGTGTGTGCGTAATAATGAGAGTCCTAGAGAAAAGATGAGAGATTGAGTATGAGTGTGTATGTGTATGTGTTGTGTGACCGATAGGGCTCTGCCCTCATGTCCTGTATTCACTGCCATTTCCTGTCTGTGTAGTGGTGTTTAATGAGACAGCAGCCATCCTCAGTTCCTGCTCTCACACGTCTCAGAGGACATCACAGCTTTCTAAACACAAATCTAATCAATCTTCACCTGTCTCCTCTGTGGGAAAAAGACCACCATCACTCTTACTGTGTAATGATGATTACAAATCATTTGTCTCTAGTTCAATATTCTCTATTTTGAGAACTTGGCAATGTTAACCGGTAAGTTACAATTTGGCCAGGTTTATTATCATTTTTAATAATAGCAGTAGTAGTATTTTTTTGCACAACCAACAGAAATCAAGACACATGATGAATATTGGTTGTCAATTACCAGTATAAATACCAGTTAATATATTTTAAATGTAGTAAACTGACCTTCATAATTACAAATGTGTAATTATAAATATATTTAAACCTTCCAGTTTCAATAGAAATTACTTTTGAAGGTATTTTCGTTTACTTCACTTTAACCATATTTCAAAGACAGTAGAAAGTAATTTTAAAATAAATATGAGAGGTAATTAAGTCATGAATGCATAACAAAACACTCTTAAGCTCGACTAATTACATTAATATATCTAAACTGTAATACATTTTTATCTATTTGCAATTTGTCACGATCACCAGCTGGAGTGCCCATGAGATCCACTAGAGAGGGCACTCTATTCCTTACCTTTGCCGCTCAAACCCGGACTGCATTCACTATAACCTCTGCCTAGAAACTCATTATTCAGTAGGTAGACAACCTAAATGTGTATTACCACTGCGTGTACCGCCGCAGTAGGCCGCGGCGTTAACTGCTAGTCAGTCACGTGTTAAAATCATTAGCGAAACTAACGCCAGGTGGCGCAAAGGTACGGATAGCGAATTGCATGTAATTGTAAAATGAGATAAAAAATGAGATAAAAGGAGGAAGTAAAACAACAATAACATTATGATATAAAAACATTATTTATTTATTTTTACAGTGAGTTAATTACAAAACGTTGGATAATCTTAGGCTGCAAGAAGAGGACCTTTACACAAAGGATCATATGCATGCTATTGTTATTAGACAGTAAATAAATCTAAGGCCTGTGTGTATATATACAGTACAGGCCAAAATTTTGGACACCTTCTCATTGAAAGAGTTTTCTTTATTTTCATGACTATGATAATTGTAGAGTCACACTGAAGGCATCAAGGGCTATTTGACCAGGAAGGAGAGTGATGGGGTGCTGCTCCAGATGACCTGGCCTCCACAGTCACCTGACCTGAACCCAATCCAGATGGTTTAGGGGTGAGCTGGACCGCAGACAGAAGACAAAAGGGCCAACAAGTGCTAAGCATCTCTCGGGGGAACTCCTTCAAGACTGTTGAAGACCATTTCAGGTGACGACCTCTTGAAGCTCATCAAGAGAAAGCCAAGAGTGTGCAAAGCAGTAATCAAAGCAAAAGGTGGCTACTTTGAAGAACCTACAATATGACATATTTTCAGTTGTTTCACACTTTTTTGTTATGTATATAATTCCATATATAATTCCACATGTGTCAATTCATAGTTGTGATGCCTTCAGTGTGACTCTACAATTTTCATAGTCATGAAAATAAAGAAAACTCTTTGAATGACAAGGGGTGTCCAAACTTTTGGTCTGTACTGTATATAAAGCTAAATTCTTGCTTAAAAAAAAAATAAAAAAATAAAAATCTTCAGGTTCCATATGCAGAGCGAAATGAGAACGGTCCAGCATTAAGCAATAATTATTATTAACTCAGTTGTTATTCTTGATTTTTCAAACTGCTAACACTTTGCTTTTTTTAGCAATGCCTTTAAAAAAAAGTAAAAAAAGAAAACGTGTTTATTCTTTAAGAAGGGAAAAAAGGGATGATCCAAATATTTGTTTTGCTTCACCTATGTATGTAGGCTACAATCATTAAATAAATAAATAAATAAATAAACAATAATAATAATAATAATAATAATAATAATAATAATAATAATGTCATAAAAAATGCCATTGCCCTGAGCAAATTTGACCATTATATAATTGTGACTTTAAAGGTTATTGATTTAGGAGGTGAAAATACTGTGAAATTACAAATGGAATGGGATTTTAGAGCATAACATCTGAAGGTCTATGCAACGTTAGCCAATAAAGCATTTTTTAAACAATGGAACTTAAAGTTGTGAACTAAAATATTATTTCAACCATAGCCTGAATAAATAAAATGCATACTTTTCATAACGTTTCATTATTCATTAAATGCATAAAGTTTTTGGTGTTCGGATTTGTACTTCAATATAAAGAGCTCCAAGTTTAAGATCTATAATTTTAATCAAGTTTAATCTCTCTCTATTTAACAGCATTAGCTCAATGAAATACGTCTCCCTTCAGGCCTTCCTGCCTTGCTAAATATTGGGCTCATGATCAATAAGTTGTATTCGCCTCAATCTGATTTAGTAAAGTCAAACTGCAGATGCTGAAGCTGCGTAAGTTAGCGGAGTCACACGCGCTGTGAGGTGGAGCAGCTGACGGAGGATTCCGCATGGTCTTAAAGCCTTCCCCAAACAACCACAATCACAAATAAAAATGAATTTCGTAAAATAATGATTAATTATCAATTGATAATTTGTGATTATCATTATGGTCTTGTGAAAATAATAATATGGGCTGCGAAAAAGTACTGAATAAAAATAATAAGGCTTTTTGAGTGCAGGCATGAGTGCAGGCATGTTTTAGCCCACTAACACCACAACACACTGTTCCTCACAGCCAAAAAACCATAGACAGTAAAAGAAATGGACACAGCGACCCCATTGGAACTCAATTGAGACAAATGAAGCCCAGTTTTAGCGTTTTTTAGCACTTCCGTTTCTGACGCGCAGACTCAAACTAAGCTTGACGACGTCAACAACCTGTCTGACAGATGTAAATCTTCTAGTAGCTGTGCATGCAAACTGCCATCGTTAATCTTGCAGAGACGGCGAGCTTGAGCGGGGAGTTCTTTGTCGTGAGTGAGCAGGAGTAAGTATTCTGATTAATTATTTTGTATAGTATTTTAAAATGTAACACCAGTACGCCATATTAAGTTAATTGCCTGCGAGCTTCTCCTCCTGTCTGTACGGTAATGCGACAGAGAGCCGAGTGGTTATGACGCAATCGTTAGCCTATTTTTTACAAAAACTGTTTATACGGGGCCATAATGTAACATAGAAGGTAATGGAGCCCTTTATACATTGTCGTGTATCTTTAGAAATAAATAATGGACAAACAGAGTCTTTAAACGCCTCAGATGTAAAGTTATTCGCTGTCAAAGTGACGCCAAAATGAATGGGAGTCAATGGGAATGCTAACGCAAGTGAAGTTCTGCTAAAAGATGGCAGCCCCCACCCGACTTCAACTTCCGGTCGAGTTCCTTGCCCCTTGCAAAAAACAGGCCGAGTTCAGTTCAGCTGCCTGGAGGGGACTGGGTTTTTTGGGGGGTAGTTCTGTATAGCTTGTGAGGGTCGAGATAAAGGTGTGAATCTCTTGCTCTTTCATATGGACAGTGTCATAAGAGGGTTTCAAACTTGCTGAGCAGGTTTAGGACTCGGTGTGGTCTGCCCCCATGTAAGATTTTTCTAGTTCTAGTCGTTCATTTGTCATTATTCAACTAATCAGACGATTATATTAAACTTACATAATCAAGTCTTAATATATTCCATGCTCAAGCACATGCATTACGTTTGCCACAAAGCACATGCAGAAGTAACCTAACAATTGTGAAAAATTAGACATTTTAATTATTTATTAATAAACAAATGTTGTCTTGTCGGCTGCAAGATGAAATTCACATCCGACAAGAGAAATGCAACCTTCACAGATTACACAATGCTTTTGTTTTTGTTTAAAAGACATTTCAAGCTTTCTGTAGATATATTTTTAATGTATGTGTTTACATAAGTAAACTTACATTTTTAAGTAAATGTAAATAAAAAAAATTTAAGTGACGAGAGCGGTGCTTCTTTGTCATTAATGTACATTACTAGTTTTAATAATGTAATAATTTTGCACAAACACTTGAATATTAATATTAATTCACACTTTGCATATGCTTTACAACATGAATTATTTTATTTTTTTTTACATGCAATTATCCAAAATAAAACCAAACAAGATTTGTAAAGAAGATAAAACAATTAAGAATAAATGCTGCACGTTGCACTCAACATCACGCCCCGCACAATCCTTCCACATATTTTACACACCTGCATTTAAATGCAGCTAAACTTTTTTAATATTAAATTATATGAAAGCAAGTAGGGCTGGTGGATAAATCGATTTTATCGATTAACTCGAATGTGTAATTTACATTGGTTTGTTTGAAGGAAATTTGGTTTTCTATTTAACATCCACCAATGCTCCACTCATGGTTCAACCCTCCCCGCGCATGCGGAGCTAAGTGATTATTAAATGATCTGAGCATGGAGGGGAAGTTGTTACTGCTCACAGACTCTGCTGCGAGTGAGAGAGAGATATTTCACCCAACGAAATGAAGCAGACCGCGGCATGTCCACCAAACAGCAACCTGCAGCAATGCTATTTGCCCGGCTCGCCAAACTTTATTTTTGTAGGTCGCATGGCAGTAAATAATATGACGATATGACCATGCAGTAAATACAGATATTTAATAAAAACATTAAAAACAAGTAGGGCTGTAACATAACCCATTAAAAAATGCACGCCAGGTCTACACCAGACACGAGTGGTGTGATCCGACAAAAGACAACAGAACCCAGTGATGTGGTCTACACTGGACACGATCCCCATCAGTGAAGTGATGCCCGTTCTATTTATGACGAAATGTATTGACCTTGTGTTCAGATGATGTAGTGTGATTATTTTTTGTGTATTTACACTTGCTCTGTCCTCCGTCCATGACACGGACTCACTGCGGAGCTGCCAGTTTTAATCTGAACAGCTCTTAATGCAGAGTGGATGGTTAGATGCATGATGGGCTAGTATTACAACAACAAAAAAAAAAAATAATAAAATAAAATAAAGGTCTTTCCAGCATTAAGGTAATAACATTACAGTTTTTCTCAGTTATGAATTTGACTGGTAAATTAATGATAAAAAACTTGTTTTGAAAAAATTCTTTGTCATTAAAATATTAATTTTAAAATCGATATAAATCATATTCTTTTCTGTAAAAATCAGGGATTTTTTTAAGCCATATGCCATCGTCCAACCCTAAAAGCAAGTAAAGAATGCTCCCTTTAAAATCACTTAAGTTGTCAATTAATGAAGCTCTTTTTTACATTGTCCATTTTGTTGATTATGATGAGAGAACTTGAGTTTAATCGTGAGGACGTTTTATTAATCCATCCATTCTTTAGAGTTTCAAATATTTAGCTAAATCGTACAGGAGGTTTAATTGATTTGTTTCTTGGTTTAGGCTAATTAGGCCTAAATAATGGGAACGAAATTATACAGTGCCTCAAGTTCTACTAAACATGCAACAATTTCTTAATCAGTGTTCAGACAAATGTATTTTTCCCCAAGAAGTTATTTGTCCAAATAAAGGACAGGTAACAAATAACAAAAAATGCATGTTGTTTTATTAAAGACATTTTTAAATATAAATGAAAATATAGGCATAATATATGAACATATTGACATTTTGCATATTAATCCATGTAGCCTACCCCTAAAATAAGCTACCACTTTTAATGCTCTGATGCGAAGTAAACCACAATTTATTTTGAATAACACATAATTCATATAATATACATAATACTGCACACCTTTTTAATGTGTCAAATCTAAAATATGGTTTAAATCCATGTAGCTTAGAGAAAATATAAGCACAGGCTCAGGCACAGGCTTGACAATTATCCTACTTGAATTTGTTCTAAGAAATGCACATAACTTCCTAGGTACAAAACTTTCATTTGTGAATATCAAATATTAAACATATGAAATATTTAAACTATATTGTTTTCCTTTCATTTTCCCTTACTGAAGCCATCAAATGTAACACATCAGCGAGGCAAAACTGATTTCTACTTGTGAAAATGTGCTTTAATGTGCTTGTTTGATAACTTGTGGTTAAAGCGCTACTTAGCAGTCAAAAGCTGCAAATGCTCTTTATAGACGCCGCATCGTCTGCCTACTGCAACACCACCACTTTTTTCCATCAGCGACACTATATATGTAGATTTCACTCATCAACATTCACATGGTTAAATATTGAATCATCAGTATTGTCTTCATGTTCTCTGTGTGCCTTGCCTTGCAAGGACTGTTCTTTGATGGTTGGAGGATCCACTGCTGGTTTACCCCGTCTTTGATTGTTAGTTGCCTACTCTGACCATTGCCTGATTATTGGATTACTCTTTTGTATGTTCTTTATTATACCTGTTTGCCCACTTTAAACATTCTTTTAATATGTTTTAGGCCGTTTTAGAGTCTTATCTGAGACTGGCTTCCAGGTTGGAGGATCCACCGCTGGTTTACCCTGTATTTGATTGTTTGTTGCCTACTCTGACCATTCCCTGGTTTTGGCCAGAGCAGCAGGCATCCCAAGGGCCTCTAATGAACTAATTATTAAAGAGACTATTCCCCTGGACTCAGTGCCCCTGTAAAAGCGGTCACCATTCTATATGTTTGGGCCACACACACCAACTGCAGTTCCCCCGAGTTGGCAGCCTCCACTGCAGAACCTCCCAAGGCGGTGGTGTTCATTCCACTCACAAGCCTGCTCCAGTCCCATTGTTAATAAGGAATCTTCTCACAAGCCTACTCCAATCCCAGAACTCGCTGCAGAACCTCAATAGGTGGCAGCACTCACTGCATAACCTCCAGAGGTGGCAGCATCCATTTATGAACTCTCTGCCCACCCATGGCCAAGGAGGCAGTTTATGAACTCTCTGTCTGTTCTGTCCCTCACTTTCCACTTCTGTCTCTGCCAGCTAGCCCCTCAGCTTTGTCTCCACTGTTCTCTACCTGTCCCTCAGCTCATCATCTTTTGAAAGTATGCTGTGTGGATTCACTGTGGAACTTCCAGTCTGTAGCGACATCTTGGTTTAGGGATCCTTGGTCTTCAACTTCAACCTCTGAAACGGACTCCACTTTGGATCTTTGACCTATCGGCTCAACCTTGGCTCCTGGCTCCCTCGTTCCCACCGGGCTCTCTCGTCTCCAGCTCTGCCTTGGTCAGTCGTCCACCTGCCTACGCTTCCGAACTCCTCCCATTTCGCCTTGTCCCTTCTTGATTATACACGGTTACCTTGTTTTTGATCCTGCCTGCTTTGACCATTCTTTTAATAAAGCTGCATGTGGATCCTCAACCCCATTGTCACGTCTCCTATGTTACACAATTAACATACAATTAAGGCTTAGAAGAGACTGCATTCTGTTCACAATTCAGTATATTACTTAAGAGTATATTAATACTTTTAGTACTCTTTATAAAATATTGCTAAAGTGTACATTTTAAAAAGGGTTTCCATTATGATCGCACTGCAGCAACTACAGCAATACTAAAATAAATGTTACTTATTTCTGTAGTAAGTAAATCTGATGGAAAGTAAAAAAGATTTTGATTAGGTAATATGTCACTCTTAAAACTGTTCATCTTTGTTTGGGTATTTAAACACTAAATAAAACGGACATACCATCTTAACAAACGACATGCATTAGAAAATGCTTCAAATATAAAAATATTACCCACAGACCCAAGTGTGGGACTGATCCCTTGTTCTCTATTTAGTCTGTTGACAGCTGAGATGTTCTCTCTTGTTGTTTGACAAGTGCTAATCTGGTTAGGAATGTCTGATAAATGACTTTGAAGGTCTGCCCCACTGCCTGGATTATCCCATCATACCTACCAGAATTCCAAATCCAGTTTCCTTTGCAGATTTCCTCAATGAGGATTTGATTGAAGGGATAGATTCAGTGTATGGTAACATTTCACTCCAGTTATCAGACACAGGTGCCCGCATTGACTTACAGGGAGTATAACTAACCCTAGTTTTGTATACATGCTTAACTAGACATATCCTGACACTCCCTAACACATTCTTCATTTTTAGTCACACAGCAATTCTGCACTGCCAGACACATTGCTAACTCTGATGGTGTGTATTATTTGTAGCCACATGAAAGATAATAATAATGTAAAGTTTGATCACACTGTAAAAAATTTTGCCGTTAAATAACAGTAATTTTCTGGCAGCAGGGGTGCCAGTAAAGTACTGTTAATTTACAGCTCTTAACCATTAATTTACCACTCTTATTTTTTAACAGTATTTTACCGTAAATTCTACCATGGAAATTAACTCCACTCCCACTGCTTCAAACAGTTCGAGTTTTTAAAACTAGCATTCCTACGATGTTAGTACTTGGAACTTATTTCATTTGAGTCCACTGAGAAGGAATATTTCTTACACTTAATGTGCAGTAATAAAGTAACTAAATACATGACTTTTACTCAAATCACCGCAGCTCATTGTCAGCTATAGCACACATGTATGTGCTGAAGTAATTAACACAGAGATCATCACTGTATCAGCAACTCCACATTCACTGCCTTTATATAAAACAGCAGAAAATCTGAATTTGTGGCTCATCATTGACTGAAGCACCAGCTCTACTCCACAGCACAATGGTGAACAACAAAACTACATTAAACTAAACGATCTCTCTTGTGCAAACACACATTAATACAGTCAAGTTCAGTATTTACTCTCATTATCAGTGTATGACTTTGCCTAATTTTTTTTTCTATGAATGTTCACAAATATTTTAGTTAAATTAACTTTTTTTTCATTTGGTAAATCTGACGTTTACATTTTACAGTATATTACTGTTTTTCCTTGACTTGACGGCAAAAAACTGTAGAAAAACAGTTATTTACTGGCAGCAGGGGTGCCAGTAAATAACTGTTTTTCTACAGTTTGTTTCCTGTAAATTAATTACAGTTTATTACTGTTAAATTATGTTTCATGCTGTTTTTTCTTCATCTTAAATCTTTAACCCTTTAAACACCACAAGAAAATCCTCAGTTTTAAATGAACACTTATAATGTGTGCACACTACAGAGTGTTAGAGTAACACTGAATCAGTGAAGTTAATGAGATAATTCTGTGATTAATTGATGATTGAGCATAAGTGATAAACACCTGCAGAATCACTGAAGGAAAGAGAAACACAAGAACTACAAATGACTTCAGCCACAGCCTTAGATGAAATCAACTAAATAAAAGAATACATAAAATCTCTCAAGATCTGATTAAACAACTACTAAAACAGCTTCACCAGATTCACATTACTAACCAGACTGACTTTATTTCTGTCAAATGTCTACAGAAGAATTTATGGAGAGTTAAATAGGTTTAGGTGGTTTTTTTTTCACTACCATGATGGAGATCAGTGTTTACTTTAGTTGGGCTCTTGAACGTGACTTTTCAACAACTAAGGTTTTTTTTTTTATGCTGTAACAATGCGCCTTTGGAACCTGTTATAGCAAAACAAAAGTACACAGAAGAAAAAAAATCTGATATTGTTGTTTATAGATTGACAAGAACAAATACTATTATTTCTGATCTAATCTTGTGTCTCTTCTCTTATTGAATATTGATACTACAGCATGAGAAGGAACACTGCTGAGCCATAAGTCATGAAAGACTGTTAAGAAAATTTCACTCATAATAAAATAAAAAAAAACCTTTGCTGAAATTTAGACAGAAATATCAAGAATCAGCGTATGAATCACAACAATGGTGACAATCCACAAAATAAATGAACAGATCAGTTCTGAACATCACAACACATGCTACTAAAACTTAAAACAAATGCAAAATTATAAGCACATAAGAATTCAAGAAAATAAGTGAACAATTCAGGGGCATAATTTATTCATGCCGCAATGCATGCTGGGAATCATGGATGAGTTTTATCCTGTGCTGGTACCCAGCATGCATTGCATCATGAACCTTTTGATTGTCACCATTGTTGAGATTCATATGCTGATTGTTGATTTCTCTCTTTGAGTGTTGTGGGGACTGCTCCCCGAAATACTTTTTAACTAAAACTAGTCGTTAAATCCATAAATACTGGTTATCACACTACTTTTCAATCTTACAAAATTTAAGTGTCATTCACTCAAATATTTCAACACCAAATTAATATTTGATTATTATAGCAACACTTTAAGTCAGTCTAGTAGATCATGCCTGTTAGAAACAACCATAATCACTTGACTATCAAAATTAATATTGCTGTAACAGATGCACCATAAAGATACAAATACAGCAATAAAACAAAATTTAAAGTGCAAAAGTCAAGGGTCAGGAGCCCAACTAAAGAAAACACTGATCTCCACAATGGTGACGCTAAACGAAACAGTAACATTATCATCTAAATCTCTTTAATTCTCAATAAGATCTTTTGATCTCTGTTCTCTGATCTGACAGAAATAAAGTCAGTCTGGTTAGTAATGTGTGAAGTTGGTGAAGCTGTTTGTTGATCGTTTAAATCTTCAGTTGATTTCATCTAAGGCTGTGGCTGAAGTCAGTTGTAGTTCATGTGTTTGTCTTGTTATGTTTTTTTTTCTTCAGTGATTCTACTCATTAACAGCAGCTGTTGATCATTGTCTGAATTCACTCATTAGTGTTCATTCTCTCTGTCAGGTGGACTATATTAGTAAACTCATGTAAGGAATAGTGAATGAGGGAGTAGGGTGTGATTTGAAACACAGCCGCTGAGTGTCGACTTTGAACGTTGTTAATTTACGATATATAGCAGCAGGCTACTTCTCGAAAGCGATGAATATTACCCAGAATGCACTGTTTTAATGAAAAACAGTATTTTACTGTCGAAATTTGGCCGTTTTTTTACAGCGATTTTTAACAGTGCAGTTAGGAGGCCTGAAGTATTGAACATAAATCCACAAATTATAACAAATGTGCAGTGCAGTGAATGTACAATTATATGAAATTAAGCTATAAAAAAAAAAAAAAAAAAAAAAAAAACTATATGTATATTTAGTTTATATATAACTTAAAAACAACCCTGGCTTATTGAGAAAAAATGTCTGTGGCAACATATCTTACTTCTAAAAGTGCTTGAGCTCTTTCATTGAGTGTTGTGGCTCGTGTTTAACCAGACTCATATCTAAGCACTCTGCATCTCAAGTGCATTGCTGTACCGGGTGTGTTACAGAGCAAGTTTACTACAACCATAATGGCATATACATGGAGCTGGTTATGTAATGCAACATCAAAATGTATTAGTTTGCAAATGATGCACCATGGTAAAATCATTTAAGCTCATAACATAGTATTGTGAAAGGAACAGCATGAAATTAACCAGATGCGACAACTGTCACACCACAACAGCTTGAGGATGTCCACGCTATGTGCAACCATTGCAAATCATTTGAATTTTGTGTCAGTACATCAAAAATTGAATAAGGCATCAGTTTATTGTCAGGAATGTGTCATGTTAATTGACACCCAGTGTCATAATTTGTGTAAAAAAGGAATAAACATTTTCTGGGATTTACTGGTATTAGTGTTTATTTCTGATGGAAACTGCAGTCAGTTCTATATACAGGTCAGTTTTCGGAAAAATGTGGGTAAAGATGTGTTTTTTTCCATTAAACCTGAGTTTCATAAAAACCTAATTTCTGGCTCATGATCTATAATCAATAATAATGCCCCCTCTAGTAAAAAAAAAAAAAAGTCCATCTTCTGTTGTCCTCGCATCAAAATCCAGCTACATATTTTTAAGGGCTGTTTTGGCTTGTAAATGGTGCTTGATTTCTGAATATTTCTCTCCTGATTCAGACTAAACCACTTTTTCCACTTTTTCACTGGAGAAAGCAATATTATGGATTATGGACTCATATTTTAGCAGGAAACAAAAGTTTGACATTTTAATGAAGGTTTAGTTTATTACAATCATGCAGCTTGGATTCAAATGCTTTGCATTACTTGTGGATTATTGTGATATTTTTATCAGCTTTTTGGACTCTCATTCTGACGGCACCCATTCACTGCAGAGCCTCCATTGCCTAGACAGTGATACGATGCTACATTTCTACAGATCTGATGAAGAAACAAACTCATCTTCATCGTGGATGGCCTGAGGGTGAGTATATGTTCACCAACATTTTATTTTTAGGTGAACTGTTGCTTTTAATAGTTGCCTTCATGTCATTTATCCACTTACCTTGGCAGGTGAGGCCAAAGGACGGTCATTGCTACACTGTGAAGTGTTGGCACTCTGGAGCCTTATGCTTTTTATAGCCATTTTCATTGGTTTAACGTTAGCTAGGAAAATAAACTAATCTGACTCCAAACACCTGATACTGGATATGAAACACTGTTTTCCAAACACTGTTTTTTTTTTTTTTTTTTTGTGTCTAGTTGATATAATTAGTTGCAAAAAGTTACTCATTAACTATAATTACATCCATTCATCAAAGTACCAATCCGACCTCATCTACAGTCCTTATTTAGCTGTAAGTCTTAACCCACCATGCTGCTCAGCATAAAAATAAAATAGAATAAAAAACAATAATACCGTAACAACACCCCTATGAATAATCCTCCCTTTCCTTGCGCTCATTGCAAATAAACTTAAACCACACACTGTAGTCTGCGCCCTGCAGCTGCTGACTACAACTGACTGCATTAATTACAGATAATTACAGCAGCAGGTCCAGGTCGTTCTGGTTATTGTGACATTACAGATGTGACTTCCAATGGACACTCAGTGGAAAATGATGGAGTCCCTGAGGAAAGGACAGAGAAAGCATATACTGACCACATGGAATCCTTGTCTTCTTCAGCACTTCCTCACGCCAGAGTGTAGGAAAGCGGGAAGGAAGTGGGCCATATACTGAACAGCTGAGAATAGAACAAGACCATATGCAATCGTGCGGGTACATCGTATATATATTTGTGTGTGTGTGTGTGGGTGTCATTTTAGAATCATAAAGTCCATGTGTGCATCTGGGTGTTGTTGGCCGCAACTCATGATAAGCAAGAGGCTGAATGAGTCGAGACTCATCCGCCATGCCTGATGATAATAGAACAATGTGCCGAGGTCCGGCAGGAGCTGCAGTCTTCTCCAGGGGCCAGAGATTAGCCCTCATGTGCTTCCTTTGGAAAACACGCCACGTCCCAGAGGAAGCTCTCATCAGACTGCACTCTTTCACCTCTTCCTCTCTCCCTTGTTTTACTTTATCCCTTGTCCCTCTGAATTCCCACATTAAATGAAACAGAGGTCTGGATGACTGACTCGCCACTGACACCGATCAACCCACATCAGGCTACTGGAGTTCTTCTGTCTCTCTTTGTTCTTCTGCGCTCTTCCTCTGTTTGTTTGGGCTTGTGCAGTGAACTGTGGGCCTTCTGCGCTCAGTTTTAGTGCACGCAGTGGCTTTGAGGTGAAACAGAGACTGATCTCTTTCTTCTGGAAAGTATTTTCATCACTCTTTCCTTTTCTCAAGTGAGAATCATGGTGTAATCAAATCTTGAAAGACCTGAATTCCTAAATGTCACATACAGTAGAGTGAAAAGGTCTGACACAACATTGGGATAAGGTACTTTTTTTATGGAGCAATGCAATTTTGTTAAGCCCGATGCTGAAAACTAATATTTGAGTGTTCTTGTTCATACTGAACATTTAAGGATTTTGTTTAACAGGAAGTAATGTTGTTTCTTCATCTGTTTGTCTCATTTCCGAAGCATTTCTAAGGATTTAACGGATATATTTAAATATTTTGAATTGAACGCTTTGAGAGTGCTTTAGACCATCTTTCAACAGAAGCAAGGAAACATGAGCATATATACAAAGAATTAGCATGATCAATGTTTTTGAAGAGTGCCCAAGAAGCGTTATGATACTTTTGTGTTACTTTTTGTCACCTGAGCTGGACTTGCCTGTTTGTTTTTCCATAACAAAAAACCCAAAGGTTATATTTTTGGCAACTGTAAAGGCATTTCACACCAAAAGTGACATTAATGAGCCTCAGGCTGAAGGAAGTGCATCTGTCTCTGAACTTACTCTCAACACGGGACAGGACGGTTGTCAGTCAATAAATGGGAGAAACTTAAAAGTAAACTTAAACTTAAAAGTAATGTGTTACTTTACTAGTTACTTGAAAAAAAACTTGCTCTACCTGTAATGCATTACCCCCAATACTGTAAGTGATTATGTACACAACAACAGCATCAGTTCACAAGATTTGACATTTATGGAAAGAACTCTGAAGTTTAATTTCATATGACCTTAGAAGATCTTGCCATAATGGACTACTTTAATGTCGCTTTTTTGTTGAGTCTTTACGGAGCCCTGCACATAGCATGCAGAAAAAATAAAGTAGGCTAAATCATGTGCACAGTTTACTATTTTATCCCTCAATTTATAAATTGTGTGTACGATTTACTAATTTGTTCCCTCGATTTGCTAAATCGTGCAAACAATACAGTCACATGTAACGAGTAAATTCATAAAACTGAGTGGACCCAAGAGCACATGAAGTAAAGTTGGTACTATTTAGGTTGTGTATTTCACTGGTTGCTTGCCAAGTTGCCTGCTGAGTAATTATCACTGAGATGAATGGGAATGCTAATGGATTGCTCTCTTTTAATTGAAAAGAATGACTTTTTTTTCCTTCAGCTGCCATTTTGAGCAACACTGTGTATTTTTCAACAGACATGTTTCCTGGTTGTTCTGTCCTTTCTAGCATTCCTGAGGTTTGTTTCTATTTTTAGCTACCCTTTATTAGAGAACTGGATCTGACGGGAAGCACCAGAATTATGGGCAGCTTCAACCAGGCTTTCCTGAAGCATTGCCCACCAATGAAGACTGGCATCCCTTAACCCACCAAAGAAAAGTCAATCCACAGGTAAATTTTCCTGGTGTTGTGCCAGGATATTTAATATTTCCATGGAGGGAAGTTGGAGAAAAAGAGGGAGTAGGTCCAGTCAAGAGCCTCAAACACAAGACCTCTTTTGATACTGCCAGGGCTCTGGACTTGCCAGACTTACACCTCAATGAAGCTAGCACCCTTCTGTGGGATTGAGGAGAACATGAGGCCCTGCAATCAACTTGTTTGCTTCAATCAAGGATGCCAAAGTCCAGGCCTGATCAAGAAATTTAGATGGGAACCTCCTGGAAAGAGTTAAAGAAGTGTGTGTGTGTGTGTGTGTGTGTGTGCACGTGCGTGTGTGTGTGTAATAAGGCTTCTGGCTTTTTGCCACCACTGTCGACTGACTAAGAAGACAAATCAGCTCAGCTCCGGCATATTTTCCCCATGGTGTACTTTGATAAATGGCAGGCAAAGCGTCTCATTTGTTAGCTCAAGGCATTTCACTTATAAGATTAGGAGGCCTTTCTCTGACATTGCCACTTTCGTAGGTATTTATTTTTATTTTTTTATTATTATTATTATTTTTTTTTTTACCTGTTAGATTGAAAGCCCATTACATGTCTGGTTCCATTAAGACTAGTCACAAGATTCATTAATTGCTTAGTTTATATCACTGAATTTCATTGCAATAGAATTTGTAAGATTCAAATGTTAAACCCAACAACAATAGATAGCAAACAAGGTTTGAAAGATCGCTCTCCATTGACAGTATACAGATCTTTTCTACATGATGATAGATATTTAAAATGACAACAAGAATGACACAATATCGCACACATGACCAACACTATCATGTCCTGACTGGGGTTGCAGGGAGCTGTGGTTGAAAGGTCTGAATAAGCCAGTGAGTGGAACAACGTGTGATAAACGAGTGTTATCTGGAAGCCGTATAGCTTTGGGAAGCACCTCTGTTTCCCTCTGATTACATTAACAGGCAGGAAGGGGGAGCACAAGCAGGGATTCAGTGGAATTCCACGAAACTAATGCAGATACTTTTCTTTCGCATTTTCTTTCTTGGTCTTGCAGTTGATAAGGTTACCTAACACAGTGACAGGTTATGAACATACCAAACTCATAAGATTAATAGCAATAGGGACACAAAAGTTTACATTTCAGAGTTTAAGATCCCCAGACTGTCTACAGTCACCAAAGAATAAACGGTATAGGTTTCAGGCTGATTTAATGAAATGTTAATCACATTAATCTTGCAATTCACTCGCAATCCAGCCACCCCAATGTCTGCATTTTTTACTTGGCAGCACAATCTTATATATCCACTGTGCTTTCTTTTCCCATTAATGCTTCATAATGACCCTCCAACACATCCTTTTCCAGAGAATATCCGGCTAAAAGGTAAAAACCTATCTTCATGTTACCACTTCATATCTTGTCTCCGCACCTCAGGCCTAGCAATAACAAACAGTTTCTTTGAAAGACTGTATCCTGGTGGGTCCAACACTGCCGTCTGTAGATGATTCATGCTGCTTGCAGTAGTGTCACTAGAGTTGACACTTCAATGAATTGTTTCTTAATGGCAGACCTCAACTGCTACATGTGCCTGTTTAATTAAGACTCAAGGAGGGCTGTGCACATAGCCCTGAGGAGCAACCGGACTAAAATAAACTAGGCTTGTAAAAGGTACAATACTGTGCTAGATATACATTCAAACGACTTACAGAAGAATCCGAAAGTCTGAGAACACATAAAATACTTTTTAGACAGAGTTTTTTAGGATTTTAAAAACATTTAAACAAATTAAACAAATAAAAAAAAGGGACTGTAAATTAATTTTACAGTCCAAGCACAACTACACAATATGCTAACAAAATCCTTAATAATAAAATGTTTCAGTAAAGGGTGAAGATGTTAATATAGGCTGGATATCACTTTTGGCAACTACTGTAGTTTGTTTGAGTACTCCAAGTGGTCTCTGGCTGATATAACATTCATATGTGAACCCCCAAAGTCATCCATGCAGGCCCTGAATTGACCCACAAATGAACCATAGGTGGTCTGAGTATGGTTTGTTTTGAGTCATTCTGTGGTTCTATGGAGTTCCACTCATACATTATGAACATCAAAAGCAGAGGTCATTTTCATCTTGTTCCCTGTCTGGTTCACTTTAACTGAACTGGGTTGTGTTCATTGAAAGTGTATTACATGTGAAAACACCATAAGACCGTTTATTTTTATTTTTATTTTTTTACTATGTATTTATAAATTGTATATTTGTTAAGAGTAAATATTTAAATCTAAAGTGTATGCTGTTTATTTTAGCTCTACCTACACTTAAATAATAATAATAATAATAATAATAATAATAATAATAATAATAATAATAATAATAATAATGATTTTTTTTTTTGTCTTATTTTTATGGAAGCCAGTTTCTGCCACATACAAACGGTCCCACTTTATATTTTGTCCCTAATACTCGTTTACTTACATAGTAACTAGATGTGTACATAGTATGTAACCACAGTGTAAGTATACACTGGTACATACTGTAGTATTGACAGCTCTAATGTTTGTGTAACTACACATACTACACATGTAACAACACACTGAATGGTACAGGTATGTGTAAGTACAAATGTGTAATAGGACATTATTAGCAACACTTTAAGGTAGGGGTGTGCGATATGATCGTGGATGATAAAAAAGCTCTCCACGATCTGCTTTTGAAGAAATACCATAGTATTATGCTACAGCGCACATTCTATCAGGTGCAGTTTTGGCGCCTCTGTCATATACTGTACAATGCCACATGCATTCACAGGAATGTTAACTCAGCGGTAGAGTTACTCTCTCATTATTTACATGTGCTTTTAAATGTTTCATTCGCGGAGTGGTCTGAGCTGTGCTATTTCTGAGTGCCGCATACACCAGAAGCGCGCATGCTAAAACCTGTCAAACAGTGCCTGATTATTGAACTAAGTTATATTTTGTCAGAATACTGTCAAAACACACAGGGTTTTTCATGTAGACTCAAGTTGCTTATGTCTAAAATGAAGGTAAACAGTTGATAGAAAAACAAATGAGTGCCTGTATATCAGATGTGTGAAGGTCTTAAAGCCCATGTTGCAGGTTAACCACCACTGTCGATTAATGGGTAGATAAATCACTCAAGATATGCAGATCATTTTTGAAATGTCTCAAAATGGTCTTAACCAGGTTGTTTATCTGTCTGGTATATTTTTTTTTAATGCAATTCGGTGATGACATCACGTTGGGGAGAAGTGGAGGAATGGTAGCCTCAGGCTAGTATTAGAACTATAGCGACTGACTTGAATGAGGAAGAGGCGGCAAATGCCAACATGTATGATGGCCTGCAGCAGTATAATTTCGAACCAGCCAGATGTGAGAGGGCATATATATATATATATATATTAAGGGTGTAACAGTACGTGTATTCGTACCGGACCGTTTCGGTACAGGGCTTTCGGTACACTGTTAAAAATCGCTGTAAAAAAACGGCCAAATTTCAACAGTAACATACTGTTTTTCATTAAAACAGTGCATTCTGGGTAATATTCATCGTTTTCGAGAAGTAGCCTGCTGCTATATATCGTAAATTAACAACGTTCAAAGTCGACACTCAGTGGCTGTGTTTCAAATCACACCCTACACCCTCATTCACTATTCCCTACATGAGTTTACTAATATAGTCCACCTGACAGAGAGAATGAAAACTAATGAGTGAATTCAGACACTGATCAACAGCTGCTGTTAATAAGTAGAATCACTGAAGAAAAAAAAAACATAACAAGACAAACACATGAAATACAACTGACTTCAGCCACAGCCTTAGATGAAATCAACTGAAGATTTAAACGATCAACAAACAGCTTCACCAACTTCACACATTACTAACCAGACTGACTTTATTTCTGTCAGATCAGAGAACAGAGATCAAAAGATCTTATTGAGAATTAAAGAAATTTAGATGATAATGTTACTGTTTCGTTTGACATCACCATTGTGGAGATCAGTGTTTGCTTTAGTTGGGCTCCTGACCATTGACTTTTGCACTTTACATTTTGTTTTATTGCTGTATTTGTATCTTTATGTTGCATCTGTTACAGCAGTATTAATTTCGATAGTCAAGTGATTATGGTTGTTTCTAACAGGCATGATCTACTAGACTGGCTTAAAGTGTTGCTATAATAATCAAATATTAATTTGGTGTTGAAATATTTGAGTGAATGACACTTCAATTTGGTAAGATTGAAAAGTAGTGTGATAACCAGGATTTATGGATTTAACGACTAGTTTTAGTTAAAAAGTATTTCGGGCAGCAGTCCCCACAACACTCAAAGAGAGAAATCAACAATCAGCATATGAATCTCAACAATGGTGACAATCAAAAGGTTCATGATGCAATGCATGCTGGGTACCAGCACAGGATAAAACTCATCCATGATTCCCAGCATGCATTGCGGCATGAATAAATTATGCCCCTGAATTGTTCACTTATTTTCTTGAATTCTTATGTGCTTATAATTTTGCATTTGTTTTAAGTTTTAGTAGCATGTGTTGTGATGTTCAGAACTGATCTGTTCATTTATTTTGTGGATTGTCACCATTGTTGTGATTCATACGCTGATTCTTGATATTTCTGTCTAAATTAAATCAGCAAAGGTTTTTTTTTTTTTTATGAGTGACATTTTCTTAACAGTCTTTCATAACTTATGGCTCAGCAGTGTTCCTTCTCATGCTGTAGTATCAATTATTAGATCAGAAATAATAGTATTTGTTCTTGTCAATCTATAAACAACAATATCAGATTTTTTTTTTTTTCTTCTGTGTACTTCTGTTTTGCTATAACAGGTTCCAAAGGCGCATTGTTACAGCATGAAAAAAAAAAAAAAAAAAAAAAACCTTAGTTGTTGAAAAGTCATGTTCAAGAGCCCAACTAAAGTAAACACTGATCTCCATCATGGTAGTGAAAAAAACACCTAAACCTATTTAACTCTCCAGAAGTTCTTCTGTAGACATCTGACAGAAATAAAGTCAGTCTGGTTAGTAATGTGAATCTGGTGAAGCTGTTTTAGTAGTTGTTTAATCAGATCTTGAGAGATTTGATGTATTCTTTTATTCAGTTGATTTCATCTAAGGCTGTGGCTGAAGTCATTTGTAGTTCTTGTGTTTCTCTTTCCTTCAGTGATTCTGCAGGTGTTTATCACTAATGCTCAATCATCAATTAATCACATAATTATCTTATTAACTTCACTGATTCAGTGTTACTCTAACACTCTGTAGTGTGCACACATTATAAGTGTTCATTTAAAACTGAGGATTTTCTTGTGGGGTTTAAAGGGTTAAAGATTTAAGATGAAGAAAAAACAGAATGAAACATAATTTAACAGTAATAAACTGTAATTAATTTACAAGAAACAAACTGTAGAAAAACAGTTTTTTTTCTGGCACCCCTGCTGCCAGTAAATAACTGTTTTTCTACTGTTTCTTGCCGTAAATTAATGGTTGCCAGCAAAAAAAAAGTGTTTTTCTACAGTTTTTTGCCGTCAAGTCAAGGAAAAACAGTAATATACTGTAAAATGTAAACGTCAGATTTACCAAATGAAAAAAAAGTTAATTTAACTAAAATATTTGTGAACATCCATAGAAAAAAAATTAGGCAAAGTCATACACTGATAATGAGAGTAAATACTGAACTTGACTGTATTAATGTGTGTTTGCACAAGAGAGATAGTTTAGTTTAATGTAGTTTTGTTGTTCACCATTGTGCTGGAGAGTAGAGCCGGTGCTTCAGTCAATGATGAGCCACAAATTCTGATTTTCTGCTGCTTTATATAAAGGCAGTAAATGTGGAGTCGCTGATACAGTGGTGATCTCTGTGTTAAGTACTTCAGCACATACATGTGTAATACAGCTGACAATGAGCTGCAGTGATTTGAGTAAAAGTCATGTATTTAGTTACTTTATTACTGCACATTAAGTGTAAGAAATATTCCTTCTCAGTGGACATAGTACTAACATCGTAGGAATGCTAGTTTAAAAACTAGAACTGTTTGAAGCAGTGGGAGTGGAGTTAATTTCCATGGTAGAATTTACGGTACAATACTGTTAAAAAATAAGAGTGGTAAATTAATGGTTAAGAGCTGTAAATTAACAGTACTTTACTGGCGCCCCTGCTGCCAGAAAATTACTGTTATTTAACGGCAAAATTTTTTACAGTGTACGGTGCACGTTTGTAATGAATGACCGAATGCAATATTTTGTTGCGGAACATATGTAAATGTTCGTTTTTCCAAACAAACATATTAAGTGGCGGAAGTCTCCGTGTTCAGCACAAAATCCCGCCCTGCAGCTGATTAAGGCCGGTGACACACTGGCTGCGTGGCAGAGCATGGCGTTTCTGCTGTGTGTCAGTTGCTTCGCGTTTTCTGTGTCTTTACACAGCAGAATCGTGCCTGACACGGCGCTGGTGCACTGCTGCTGCTGTAGGTGACAGACCAGGATCTTGTCTTCACGACAACAATATAATTTTCATTATATTTTATTATATGATATTGGTTTGAGACTGAGAGTATTTTATTTAGTGGAGAACTTTGCAGCAGTATTTTATTTCTTATTCTTTTTTATTTTATATATATTTTATTAAAAAATATTTTAAAAAATGTAAACAAATTGTTAAAAAAAAGTTTAATGTTTGCATTTCTTTCCCTTACTGTACCGAAAATGAACCGAACCGTGACTTTAAAACCGAAGTACATACCGAACCGTGATTTTTGCGTACCTTTATTTTTGCCTACCTTTTTTTTTTTACTGTCATCGAATAGCACCAAGTGAAAAATCTACGTTTTCTTTATATCTAGTGGCAGTGATCATTAGTTCAGATAAGTACCGGTAACCTTTGTCATAGTGCCGTAGTACTGGTAAACTTTGTCTTTGTCATCTAGAAGTAGAAGGCATCATGCTAGCTATATGGGCGTTTCTGAGTGTTTATCTCTTTTCCTCCGGTGAAAATGTTGTTGCAAACAAATTTGCTGTGTTTGGCAGGTGCTTGTGTTGGCGGTGCCGTCCCATGGAAACTGCGTTGGAAAGCTTGTGCTGTAGGTGAGTGAGTGTGTTTGGGTCGCTGTTGGTCGATATCTATCTATCTTTCTATCTATCTATCTGTCTGTCTGTCTGTCTGTCTGTCTGTCTATCTATCTATATATCTAGTCTATCTACCTATCTATATCGATGTATTTATCTATTTATCTATACTCTGCGATATCTGAATACTCTCATCTAGTACTCGTATCTCTAGTCACTCTCAATGCTCTCAAGGCGGGCTTTTGTAAATTCTCTCCCAAAGGTGACGTAATGCAATGTATTGTGGGGGAAAGGAGAATCGTTGCAAACCGCTGTAAGATAGTACCTACTTTTTCGTATTATATTCCGTTATGTGATGTCCGACAACATAAAATACAATGGATAACAGTTTAAATGTATATTACCAACACACACATTGCACAAATTTGTTGAAAAATTAACCCTGCAACACGGCCTTTAAAGGGACAATAGGCCTATTAAACATGCCGACTAATGTAATTATTGTCAAGGCATAGATCACTCTAAAACGTAATCTCTGTCATTATTTACTCACTTTCATGTTGTCCCAAACCTGTATTAATTAATTTATTGTGCTGAACACAAAATAAGATATTTTGAAGAATTTGAGTAGCCAAACATTGAAGCTGGTCCACATTGAATTTGATAGTAGCAAAAAAAAAAAAAAAAAAAAAAAAAAAAAAAACACTAAGGAAGTCTTTGAGGGCCAGCAAACAAGTATTAGGGACACTTTATAAAGTGGGACCAAAATGTTATTAAAAATAATGTGTTAAAAACACAAAATTATGACATACTTAATTCTTAATATGACTTAATATGACAAAAAGGTCACAATTATGACGTAAAAATTATGCTAAATTATGACTTAAGAAGTCGATAATATGACTTCACAAGCTGAAATTATGAGATAAAACGTTGAAATTATGACTTATGAAGTAGAAAATATTACTTTAAAAGTCAAAGTTATGAGATAAAAACTCTGAAGTCTAAATATAAAGGCCTACCATGTCCAGGCAAGCAGATAAATCCAGAAGACGAATCTAATGCTCTAGGTCACATTTTTTGTGTTTTCTTCCCATAAAGAATGCACCTTATTGGATGAAGACAGTGATATAAAACGCCAAAATCTGGTACAGTTATCTATATACACTCACTGGCCACTTTATTAGGTGCACCATGCTAATACCAGGTTAAAATACCTTTTTGCCTTCAGAACTGCCTTAATTCTTTGTGGCATAGATTCAACAAGGTGTTGGAAACATTCCTCAGAGATTTTGGTATATTGACATGATAACATCACTCAGTTGCTGCAGATTTGTCGGCTGCACATCCATGATGCGAATCTCCCGTTCCACCACATCCCAAAGCTGCTCTGTTGGATTGAGATCTGGTGACTGTGGAGGCAGTTTGAGTAAAGTGAACTCAATGTCATGTTCAAGAAACCAGACTGAGATGATTTGAGCTTTGTGACATGGTGCGTTATCCTGCTGGAAGTAGCCATCAGAAGACAGGTACACTGTAGTCATAAAGAGATGGACATGGTCAGCAACAATACTCAGGTACACTGTTAAAAATCACTGTCAAAAAATGGCCAAATTTCGACAGTAATATACTGTTTTTCATTAAAACTGGGTAATATTCATCATTTTCGAGAAGGTAGCCTGCTGCTATACACTGTTAAAAATTGCTGTTAAAAAATGGACACATTTCGACAGTACCATACTGTTTTTCATTAAAACAGTGCATTCTGGGTAATATTCATCATTTTCGAGAAGGTAGCCTGCTGCTATATATCGTAAATTAACAACGTTCAGAGTCAACACTCAGCGGCTGTGTTTCAAATCACACCCTACACCCTCATTCACTATTCCTTAATGAGTTTACTAATATAGTCCACCTGACAGAGAGAATGAAAACTAATGAGTGAATTCAGACACTGGTCAACAGCTGCTTTTAACGAGCAGAATCACTGAATAAATGAGAAACAAGACACACACATGAACTACAACTGACTTCAGCCACAGCCTTAGATGAAATCAACTGAAGATTTAAACAATCAACAAACAGCTTTACCAAAATTACTAAACAGACTGACTTTATTTCTATAAGATCAGAGATCAGAGATCAAAAGATCTTACTGAGAATTACAGAGATTTAGATGATAATGTTACTGTTTCGTTTGACATCACCATTGTGGAGATCAGTGTTTGTTTTAGTTGGGCTCCTGACCCTTGACTTTTGTACTTTAAAATTTGTTTTGTTGCTATATTTCTATCTTAATGGTACATCTGCGACAGCATTATTAATTTTGATGGTTAAGTGATTATGGCTGTTCCTGTCAGGCATAATCTACTAGACTGACTTAAAGCGTTGCTATAGTAATCAAATATTAATTTGGTCTTGAGACATTTGAGAAAATTTCACGCAATGTATTTTGTTTAAAGCGCTATATAAATAAAGGTGATTGATTGAGAGACATCAACAATCAGCATATGAATCTCAACAATGGTGACAATCAAAAGTTTCATGATGCAATGCATGCTGGGTACCAGCACAGGATAAAAATCATCCATGACTCCCAGCATGCATTGTGGCATGAATACATTATGCCCCTGAATTGTTCACTTATTTTCTTTAATCCTTATGTGCTTATAATTTTGCTTTTGTCTTAGATTTTATCATGTTTTGTGATGTTCAGAACTTATCTGTTTATTTATTTTGTGGATTGTCACCATTGTTGTGATTCATACGCTGATTCTTGATGTTTCTGTCTAAATTTTAGCAAAGGTTTTTTTTTTTTTAACGAGTTAAATTTTCTTAACAGTCTTTCATAACTTAAGGCTCAGCAGTGTTTCTTGTTTTAGTGTAGTATCAATATTCAAAAAGAGAAAGGACACAGGATTGGATCAGAAATAATAGATTGTTTGTTCTTGTCAATCTATAAACAACAATACAAGATTTTTTGTTTTGTTTTGTTTCTGCTATGACAAGTTCCAAAAAAAAGCATTGTTACAGCATGTAAAGAAAAAAAAAAAAAAAAAAAACCTTAGATGTCGAAAAGTCACGTTCAAGAGCCCAACTATAGTAAACACTGATCTCCATCATGGTAGTGAAAAAAATACCTAAACCTATTTAACTCTCAATAAGATCTTCTGTAGACATCTGATAGAAATAAAGTCAGTCTGTTTAGTAATGTTGGTAAAGCTGTTTGTTGATTGTTTAAATCTTCAGTTGATTTAATCTAAGGCTGTGGCTGAAGTCATTTGTAGTTCTTGTGTTTCTCTTTCCTTTAGTAATTATGTGTGTTAATAGCAGGTGTTCATCACACATCCTCAATCATCAATTAATCACAGAATTATCTCATTAACTTCACTAATTCAGTGTTACTCAAACACTCTGTAGTGTGCACACATTAAAATTGTTCATTTAAAACTGAGGATTTTGTTATGGAGTTTAAAGAGTCCATAACAAAATCAGCATGAAACATAATTTAACAGTAATAAACTGTAATTAATTTACAGGAAACAAACTGTAGAAAAACAGTTATTTACTGGAACCCCTGCTGCCAGTAAATAACTGTTTTTTTCTACAGTTTGTTGCCATAAATTAATGGTTGCCAGCAAAAAAGTGTTTTTCTACAGTTTGTTGCCATTAAGTCAAGGTAAAACAGTAATATACTGTAAAATGTAAATGTCAGATTTACCAAATGAAAAAAAAAAAGTTAATTTAACTAAAATTTTTGTGAACATCCATAGAAAAAAATGTATGCAAAGTCATACACTGATAATGAGAGTAAATACTGAACTCAACTGTATTAATGTGTGTTTGCACAAGAGAGATCTGTTAGTTTAATAGTTTTGTTGTTCACCATTGTGCTGGAGAGTAGAGCATGTGCTTCAGTCAATGATGAGCCACAAATTCTGATTTTTTGCTGCTTTATATAAAGACAGTAAATTTGGATTCTCCTGATACAGTGGTGATCTCTGTGTTATGTATTTCAGCAAATATGTGTGAGCTGCAGTGATTTGAGTAAAAGTCATGCGTTTAGTTACTTTACTATTACACATTAAGTGTTTGCTGTTTTATATTAAGAAATATTCCTTCTCAGTGGACTCAAACAAAATAAGTTCATAGTAGCAACATCGTAGGAATGCTAGCTTTTCAACTCAAACTGTTTGAAGCAGTGGGAGTGGAGTTAATTTCCATGGTAGAATTTACAGTAAAATACTGTAAAAAATAAGAGTGGTAAATTAATGGTTGAAAGCTGTAAATTAACAGTACTTTACTGGAACCCCTGCTGCCAGTAAATTACTGTTATTTAACGGGACAATTTTTTACAGTGTAGGCTGTGGCATTTAAACAATGCTCAATTGGTAAAAAGGGGCCCAAAGTGCCAAGAAAATATCCCCCACACCATTACACAACTACCAACCTGAAGGCAGGATGGATCCATGCTTTCATATTCTTTACACCAAATTTTGACCCTACCATTCTTCTTCTTCTTCTTCTTCTTCTTCTTCTTCTGTTATACTAAATTTTAAAATGTATCTCCTCCTAGAGCTTTCAAGCTAGAACCACCAATCTCGGGTCAGACCTTCAGACTGGTCTGACTCGGGTTGCTATATCTTTTCTAACTGATCCATCTTAAGATTTTCGTAAACCAGACTATCAAAACCACCTAAAATCCCGTAGAGTTTCATTGAGGGGGTGACAATTTTAGAAAATTAGTCTTACAATGTATTTAAGCTGTCTACTGCCATAGCAAAGCTTAAAACTCCCTACTGAGAATACAACTAAAACCATCCTTAGCTGATTGGTTGCTTTGGCTGGTCTCCCAAGCTGGTGGTTTTAAACAACATGCTAGCAACATGTTAGTCACTTGCTAATCATGCTAGCAACATGCTATTCACTTGCTAGTCATGTAAGCAACATGCTAGTCACTAGCTAGTCACTTGTTAATCATGCTTATTACATGCTAGCAATATGCTAATCATGATAACAACATGATATAAACTTTGCTAATCATGTTTGCAATGTTAGTCACTTGCTAGTCATGCTAACAACATGCTAGAGACATCCTAGTTATGCTTGAAATCATGCTAGTCACTTGTTTATCATGTTAACAACATGCTAGCAGCATGCTTGTCATTTTGCTAATCATGCTAACAACATTCTAGTAACTTTGCTAATCATGCTAGCAACATGCTAGCCACTTGCTAGTCATACTAGCAATATGCTACAGACATGCTAGTCATGCTAGCAACATGCTAGTCACTTGCTAATCATGCTAACAACATGCTAAAGACATGCTAGGCACTTGCTAATGACATTTGCTAGTCACTTGCTAGTCACAAGCTAGCTTCAATCTTTCTAGCTAGGCTTTTTCAAGCCAACTTAAAGATTGACCACAAACTTTACTATCTAGTTTGAGTTACTGTTGCCTTTCTCTAACCAGTCTGCCCATTTTCCTCTGACCCCTGACCTCTTACATCAACAAGGCCTTATCGTCCACACAACTGCTGCTCACTGGATATTTTCTATTTTTCGAACCATTCTCTGTAAACCCTAGAGATGGTTGTGCATGAAAATCCCAGTAGATCAGCAGTTTATGAAATACTCAGACAAGCCCATCTGGCACAAACAACCATTCCACATTCAAAGTCACTTAAATCCCCTTTCTTCTCCATTCTGATGCTCGGTTTAAAGTTCAGCAAGTCGTCTTTATCACATCTAGATGCCTAAATGATTGGCTGATTAGCAATTGTGTTACCAAGCAATAGAACAGGTGTATCTAATAAACTGGCCAGTAAGTACTGTATTTCAGATTTTGTCTTTTTGTATTACTGTCTTCTTCCGTTAAGCCATGTTAAGTGTTTTCTACCCCAAGAAAACTCTTATGTTCAGTGCATTGAGCTCATATTCTGGGGTATATTCTGCTTGTCTGTAAATGGTATGCTTTATAAATAAGGTGCACTGAACTTGTCCTCCAAACTATATATTATTCTATATATTTATTAAAAGAAGACAAATCTAAAGTCATTTTTCCTTCTCAAGTAAATGGAAATGTTAATGAAAACAAAAGATGTTTTTTCTTCACGCCCTGTGGGAATTCTGCTGTGAAGTGAGATTACTGCACCTATTATTTTCACCCTCTCAGTTTTGATCTTTATTATTTATTTATTTTTTCCACAGATTTGGTTATCTGTTCCCGGCATGCTTGCCCGACCTAGCAGGGGTCTGTCACACACACACACACAGGTCCTGATAAACGCTGAGTTGTGTTGAGTCACGGATACCCAGCACAATGCCACCAATTTCATGAAAAGCCTCAAGTTAAAAACATGGTTCTAAAAAAACAGGTTGGCGGGAAGTTAAAGTGTAGAAAAAAAACAATGAGCTTTGAGATTACATGTGAGTCAAGTGCTCTTGTATTCTTTTGAAATTATGCTTACTTAATGTTAAACAATGCCAAACAATGTTAGATATATAAATGAATCAGATTCATATTGAGCTTGGTCGAATTTGGTCGATCACGGACAATTTCAAACTCTGTCAAAATCAAGGGATCAAAAGTGTTACTTTTTAGCTATCCATGTATTCACACAATATAAAATACATTTGTGTAGACATTCAGCATACTGTATTATTAATAGCAATATTACTGTATTTCTTTGATTTAGATTTTTTTCTACAATCCAAACACTGATTTACATGAATAAGCAGTTTTTACAGGCATAATATAACCATAATCATTCTAAGGTTAATGATGCAGGTGATCTGCCCTCTATTGGTCAGGAGATACAAAACATATATTCATAATGTCTGGGATTCTTCACTAAGGGGAAAAAGTGTATATTTACTTTAAAACATTTCAATCAGAAAGTTCTACAAATAATTAAAAAGAAACATAAAGTAACACATTGAACTTAAATTGAAATGCTGCATTTGTAAGACCCAAATAGTAGTTTATTGTCATACAAATGCCACATACAATTTTAATTCAAAAAAGCGTTTGATTAAAGTTAATTAATTTAACACAAATATTAATTTATTCACACATTATTTGTAGTATGCACACATGAATCTGTTCACGTGTCCTCTTTTGTATTGTCTTTGCAAAGTGGACATAAACGTGTGTGTGTGGGTGTGTGTGTGTGTGTGTGGAACATACAGTATCATGTCATATCACCTCTCACCTTAAAAAGTTGCAAAAAAGTTTTTGGACTACATTTTATAAGAATTTTATACTATTTCAAATTATTATTATTATTATTATTATTATTATTATTATTATTATTATTATTATTATTATTCATGAGTAATTCAATGTTACTTGCGGTGTAATTCTAGTATCAATGAGATATTATTATTATTATTATTATTATTATTATTATTATTATTATTACTAATAATAATTTGTAACTGTCTCTACACCAAGGTTTTTATTTTATTTATTAGTAGTAGTAGTAGTAGTAGATAATTATGAATTTTGAATTTACTGGATGCCTTTTCCAGTCTCTGTTAATAATCTCACCAGGGTTTTGAAGGTTCAGAGCCGCTCAAAAATATCTACATTTTCTATTCAATATTTCAATATAATCAATATTTTATATTCAATGTTAATTTAATTCTAATCACAAATTAAGAATAAAATTAATAACTGAAATAAAGAAAATATTAAATTACTAAGGCTTATGCTTTTATAAGCAATAATATATATGTGTGTATATATATATATATATATATATATATATATATATATATATATATATATATATATATATATATATGTTTTATATAAATAATTTATTATTTATATAATTATCTATATCTTTAAACAACTAACTGGAATATATATAAAAAAAATAATTTAGTACATTTACTGAGGTACATTTCAAGCAAAAAAAATATATATATATTTTTATAATAAATATATTTATTATAAAATATAATCTGAATATATTAGAAAATAACATTATGTAAACAAAACAAAATCAATTCAATATGTTTTTATCAAATCAGGGTTTTGAAGGTTCAGAGCCGCTCAAAAATATCTACATTTTCTCTTTATTTATTTTTTTTCTTCTCCCCACCATTTTGGACTTGTTGATTGTATGGCGATGGCCTTAATAAACCATGACAAGAGATTAAAAAAGAGAGAATGGAGAGCGTCCACCACGTCCAGATCCCTCCCACACCCTCCCGAATATCATTACTTAGAGGAAATCCAACTCTGAAGGGGAAAGGCGGACACAGAACACTCCTTTTGCTTTATTAGTGTTTTCTCTGGCAACCGACAGCAACTCACTTCTGCAAAGAGCTGACCGGAGGTCTATACCCAGATGACCAAACCGTCTCGACAACAAAAACATCTTTCAGGCCTCATGGCCAGCTGGACCTGGACTACTGCAGCGAGGAGCCTGGTCATTTCAGCCCACACAGCAGAGCCTGATCCCAGCAGGACACTTATATGACTGCTCCGTGAACCTGGACCACCTTCAGACACACTCCTCACACAACCAGAGAATCTGTGAGACGGGCATCTTCACAGATGAGGATATTTGTGATGAGACACAAACAGAAGAAAGATTTACTGAGTGGCTAAATCAAAAATCTGAAATGAATGAGTCAGTTTAGGCCAGGCCAATTCATCATCAGCACATACACTGTTCTCCAGATGTCTTCACTGGTGAATGAGAAACACACACATAGGTTACCATTCAATAAAATAAATTTATATTAGACATGAACATTTATAAAAATAGTAACTATGATATAAGGTAATATATATACTTAGGTTTATGTTTTTATAAGCAAAAATAATACATATTTTATATATATATATATATATATATTTTGTATATATATATATAATTCTATATATATATATATATATATATATATATATATATATATATATATATATATATATATATATATATATATATATATATATATATATAATTCGTTTTACATCTTAATACATTTAACCTTAATACATTTACTGAATGCTTTTAAAAACAACAACAACAACAATAAAAAATAATATAGACTTCATGTTAAATGTTTATGTAATTCTAAATAAATAAAAAGCAATTTATTGGATTATTCTTTTCACCAACACTCAAGTTAAAAAAGAAATCTATAAAGCTTGTGTTCAATTGTTTGATAAAGTACTTTCATATAAAATCTTTAGATTTTAAAACACCTTCTGAATTAATCAGTTAACTTTATATTGCTGTGTTTTGTTTTAAATCTTCAGCATTTCTAATTATGGGATGGCCTTCTTGGAGCAAACTAAATCGTTTTTACAAGTACTCTACAAATAAGTATTTAACAGCAAGAGAGAGAATGAATGGAGATAATGTTCGGATCTGTCAGAGGCTGATTGGCCAAGTTGGCCCATTGTTTCTCTGATGACACTCATATGCAGATTCCTCCAATGTAAGCAGCCCACACTTTTAATATGGAGAAGCTTCACTGCCACCCAAACCACCAAAGAAAGTACTTCAGACAGTTTATAAAGTGGAACCTGGAGCCCAATGTGTCAAATATCTGAACGCTCCCAAAATAGTCAGTCTGGATAAAAACACTTGCAAAATGTTTGAGTTTGGACGACAAAGCTGAGGAAACAAAGTCAAATGTAGCACAGACAGATTTTACTAGCAGTTTATAGTGAATTTAATAATACAGCTAAAGCACTTTCCATTATTGTGGCACACAAAAGTCATTTTAATTCATAGCATGTTATGTCCTTTTGTTAATTATACTATATTCTAATATTTAGAGCTTGTAAAGTCCAAAAATAAACATTTACTGACAAAAGATGATCATTTGAAGAATTTTTGTAACCAAACAGTTGATGGTTCCCCTTAAACCCAATGGCCAATTTGGTTGCCAAATTCATCAGAATATTTGAATATAAGACTATGAGAAATTCATACAGGTTTGCAACAGCTTGAGGGTGAGTAAATCGGTTACAATATATTTTATATTAAATGCTTATAGAATCCTAAATACAAATTACAAAAAGTAAATTAAATATAAAATATGAATAAAGTAATGCATTTACTTAGATTTATGCTTTTTATAAGCAATGATGCATGCAATCAATATATTCAATATTTCAATATAATCAATATTTTATATTCAATGTTAATTTAATTCTAATCACAAATTAAGAATAAAATTAATAACTGAAATAAAGAAAATATTAAATTACTAAGGCTTATGCTTTTATAAGCAATAATATATATATATATATATATATATATATATATATATATATATATATATATATATATATATATATATATATATATATATTTATGTTTTATATAAATAATTTATTATTTATAAAATTATCTATATCTTTAAACAACTAACTGTAATATATATTAAAAAAATGTAATTTAGTACATTTACTGAGGTACATTTCAAGCAAAAAAAAAATTATTTTTATAATAAATATATTTATTATAAAATATAATCTGAATACATTAGAAAATAACATTTTGTAAACAAAACAAAATAAATTCAATATGTTTTTTTATTAAATCTTTAAGTGTTTCCTTTTTCTTTTTTTTTATATTTAGAGGGTTCCGGAAAGTACAATGAACAACAATAAGATGGATTAAAACTGTCACAAGCAATGAGTCTCACAGTTTCAAGTTGCTTTTGGATGGTTCTATTTCCTCTATATAGGTTTCTTGACTTACCCAACAACTCTAAAACAGACACTAATATCAGCTGAAGTTCAGATTAAAACAGAAAACCATAAATATAAGCATCAGTTCAGGCAGGCCACGTAGTCAAGCTCTGCTGTCAGCTGATACCCAGATCTAACAGCTGATCTGATTGGTAAAGCCCTCAATTGGTCCATTTCCAACATGGCGCCCTATTTAAG
This sequence comes from Carassius auratus, assembly GCF_003368295.1. NCBI lineage: Eukaryota > Metazoa > Chordata > Actinopteri > Cypriniformes > Cyprinidae > Carassius > Carassius auratus. Next base: position 28,990,066 of record NC_039244.1, read on the forward strand.
TGCATTTTTAGTCTGCTGCTTGGCATTGCTTGCAACCCACCTCCTCCCCTTAACGCCTCCTTTAACTTTGTTAAACTTAATCAATGTCATTCTGTTTTCATTGATGCATGCTCTGTTCTCAATGGGGAATTTTATTTGCTGCTCTCCCAGTTTTAAATGGGAGATTGTCCCCAGAAGCTGCTGCTAACTGACCAGCTTTCATGGAGCTCATGAAAAGGATGGGTAACTCAGAACAGAGCCATACCGCTAAATGTAACTTTAACAATCATGCAATCTTGAAAATAGCCTGAGATTAGTGAAGACTGCCCATATATAAAGGAGCACTGCCGACTTTAAAACCCTAATGGCAGGGAGGATGCCCAACCATGCTCACAACTCAAGGAGGAGAGACCGGACCATCAGCAGGTAGTTTACAAACTTATGCAAATCTTACCAATACAATCATAAGTCCAGCTTCAGAGCCTGTGAGCTGTACGCAGCAGGGCTTTAGGAGAGGTTTGGCGGGGAATGAAATGCAGGTTATTGTACCTTCACCTCCATGAACTTCGCAACCACGGCCTCAACAGTTGAGCCAAAAAGCGAAAGCAGAGCATAATTTCTTCTTCTTGTGCGAGATCCTTATCGAAACATGCAAAGGTCATGTGTGTCCTAAGGTGTCAGAAATCTCGGACTCAGAGGCACACATTTCCTCAAACACTCACTTGACTTCTTCCTTTCCACAGTGCTTCTGTGGCTCCTGAAGACTGATGACGTGCAACGTAGGCACCCTCTTATACTCCTGGGCACTCCACTAAGGATGTCATGGGCTTCATGACACATGACAGCCCCTCCTTGGCTGATTCCTCTAAGGAAGGATCTACTGACTCTACACCATCACTTCGGCAAAGCCACTGTCTACAAGATACGCTTATGCTTTGAAGTGGAACCTGTTCACTGAGGGGTGTTCTTCTCGCCGAGAATACCCCCGAAAATGCCCGATTGCAGTAGTGCTTTCCTTTCTACAGCAAGGGCTGTCTCCCTTCACCCTCAAAGTCCAGGTTGCCGCTATTGCTGCGTACCATGACCCTATGAATGGGAAATCTTTAGGTAAGCATGACCTCATCGTCATGTTCCTTAGAGGGGCCAGGAGGTTAAATCCTTCCAGGTCTCCCTCTATACCCTCTTGGGACCTGACTCTAGTGCTTAAATCACTACAGCAGGGCCCATTCAAGCCACTGCATTCAGTTGAGCTAAAGTTTATTTCATTGAAAATTCTGCACCTGCTTGCACTGGCTTCCATCAAGAGGGTAGGGGACCTGCAAGCATTTTTGGTTGACGATTCATGCCTAGAGTTTGGACCGGCTGACCCTCAGGTAATCCTGAGCCCCTGGCCCCGCTACATGCCCAAGGTTCCCACTACATCCTTCAAAGACCAAGTGGTGAACCTGCAAGCACTGCCGAGGGGGCATACCCAGCCCTGGCTTTGTTCTGTCCCTTTCGAGCATTGAGATTACGTAGACCGGGCACAAAGTTTCAGGACCTCAGACCAACTATTTGTCTGTTATGGAGGCAGGCAGAAAGGGAATGCAGTCTCTAAGCAGAGGATGGCCCACTGGATTGTGGATGCCATAACCCTGGCTTATCAGGCACAAGTTGTGCCCTGCTTGTTCAGGTCTTGAGCTGACTCAACTAGAAGTGTTGCATCCTCTTGGGCGCTGGCTCGTGGTGCCTTGCTGACAGATATTTGTAGAGCTGCGCTCTGGGCGACCCCTAACACGGTTGCTAGGTTCTATAGCCTTCGTGTAGAGTTGGTATCCTCCTGTATTCTCCCCTCAAATGGGTAGTGGCACTAAGAGGTCCTGGTTAGTGTTGCTTGCTAAAACTGCTCCAGAGTGTCAGTACTGTAGACCCTGTTGAGATCCTTCATCACCTTCGGCAGCTGGACGCGGCGGAACATCCTGCACCAGGCCTTCATGATGAATCTGTGAGAACCATGGAAGGCTGGGTTCCATATTGAGGGTATTGGTAGGGATCCCAATTTCGTTGGTCACTGACTGGGAATGTAACGTCAGGTCACGTAAAGAGTGACCAACTGAAAGGGAATGTCTCAGTTACGTATGGTAATCCTCGTTCCCTGAAGGAGGGAACGGACATGTCATGTCCCGTCACCATGGTTGCTGTACTGCCGCTGAGCTGCCGGGTCTCTGGCTCAGCTCCTCAGTGGAAACCTGGTATACGTTGCACCCGCTGCCTTCCAACTGTCGCCGTCGGTGTAGGAATGAGTGTGTGAATGGGTGAATGTGAGGTAACTTGTAAAGCGCTTTGGATGGCCATGGGTCTGTTGAAAGCGCTATATAAATGCAGTCCATTTACCATTTACCATTCTTATACTCATGCTGTGGTCAGTGGCAGCTGAATGCAATAATTGCATGCCAATGTGCATTGACTCGTTTAGTTGAAACTCGAAGTAGACTGGTCTATCAAAGCGATATCCCAATTTTGTCTTGTCTCCATTCCCTCCATCAAGGAACGAGGGTTACCATACATAACTGAGATATTTCTCTTTATGAAAAGTAATCCAGTATGTTAATTTTGCGTTACTTTTTGTCACCTGGGCTGGATTTCCTTATTTGTTTTTTTAATATAAAAAAACCCAAAGGTTATATTTTTTGGCAACTGTAAAGTAAAGTAACTGGCAATAAAAAGTAACTGTAAAGTACTGTAGCTTGCATTACTTATTTGAAATTTTAACTCAGATATTTTTTTGTAAATTATAAAGTAAAGAATTACTTTACTAGTTACTTGAAAATTGTAATTAACTTGCATTACTTGTAATGTGTTACCCTCAATACTGTACCTGAAATTAAGAAATTACCATCAGATATGTGCATCACTGGGTCAGTATCTAGTTACTCTCAAGAATGTCTGTATGTGATACAGCACATTTCCCAAACACACACACACACACACACACACAATGATATGAAATGAGTCTAAACGAACCATTTGATTTTGATATGACATATGGAACAGTTTGTGGCAGGTCGTCTGTCCATCCAAGTCTACTGCAGATATTCCTCTGCTGGTGGTCAAATAACAGCCATTAACGACAGAGCAGCATATGCATTGAAACGCACAAGAAATATGTGTGAAATGTAAATTTACAATAAGACCGAGGAGCACATCCAAGCCATAAGTCATTTAATTTATGCTTAAGGGAATATTCTGGACAGTTTCCACAGATGGTGAAATGTAATTTATCGGCTGGCGTTTTTCAGGATCTCTGACCCTAAGCTCAGACTCTCTCAGGGATTCAGGATTGAATCTCACTCACTGCTCCAGAGCCAGATTACACTCATTTCATGCATCATGGTGCTGTGTGTGTCTGTGGGCGTTTAGACTTGGCCACACACATAGGACTCATTAATGAATTATCAGACTATATATAAGCCAACTTCACCACATAAGGTCAGAAAGTGTCATGACAAAAGAAATTAAAATGACAGTTTAGTGCCTTTATATACCAAAACACATAATGAACACACACACACACACACACAGAGAGAGAGAGATTACTTATTTTACTAATTTATATAATGTTATTGTTATTTCTAATTTAAAGGATTTTACTACATTATTATTATTATTATTATTATTATTATTATTATTATTATTATTATTATTATTATTATTATTATTATTATTATTAACCCTGTTCTATGTAAATTGAATCAGTATTGAACTGACTTGGCTGAGTTGTTACACTATTGCATTCAGTAGAGCTACTTTACAGCTGAATTTCAACTAGATATATTTTTTTATGCAAATGCTGGGATATCACATACACGAAAATAAAGGCTGGTTTGTAACAGCAAGATGCTAACTTTAATGCAAGTATTTGCATTAAAAACTCAGTTGGGGCGGATACATTTTCATCCAATAAGAAAACATGATGGAAACACATTTACCATATAAATTTCTCTGTGCACAAAAAAACAAACAAAAAAAAAAAAACAAAAAAAAAAAAAAAAAAAAAAAAAACAAATTATTGTGCTATATTACTCTATGATAATACACTTGAATGTTTTAATGAACTTTGTTAGCACAGTTTAATATTTTGATTTTCTTCACTGTATTTATGGTAACTGTTGATTGTTAAAACAATCTGTTTCTATTTATGTCAAATATATGTTAATTAATGTAACTTTTCAAGCACTGACAGTTGATGTTTTTTTGGTCTCATGATACTTGAGACATTTTACTGAATATTTAAAAAGTATTTTTAAAGATCCTGCTATTTGTCACAAACCAGTCCACATTATTTAAGATGACTGAAGACATAAAACAATGTGTCTGAATGTATTACTTAGAGATTTGCAGCTGATTATAAAACAATTAAAAATTCATTATTTATGTTAATTTGTCTGTCACTTCTCAGTCTTTCATTTAAATTTTCTTCGGATGTTAATATATTTTGTGTGGGTTGTTGATAAGTCAGTGATGACTGATAAAAAAAATATACAAGATATCAAACACTGCCCTGATTTGGACAACAATATTTGTCTTTCCTAGTGTAATGTTATGCATAGCATTAAAAATATGATATGAATGATTTATTTTGATATTTGTGATATGTATGATAGATTTTGATGTTTGAAGTCAATTAATGAACCCTCATGGTATGTTCCAGTCTTTTTATCCCAGAGCAGATTTATTTTATCCTTTTTTTTTTTTTTTTTTTTTTTTTTTAAATGCTTGTTAATGTTTTTACAATTAATAAATATATTGCAATTTTTGGGGATTTTTTTTTCACATTTATTTGTGGTCACCAAAGTCAATATGCTATTATTACCTTATATTGGGGTTTGTTTTCATTCAGTTAGCACAGGTTTTGTATTTCTTATTTTTAAAACTGAACTTTTGTTTTGGCCTCATTGAGCTGAGCACATGCACTTCGGCAAAATTTCCACAATTTATTTTTATTTTATTTTATTTTTTGTGCATGATCTCAGGTCAGTAAAACCTATGATCGATCAGTTTCTAACAAATACTAAGCCTGTCCTGGTTGAAAGAAATCAAGCTGATGAAAATATAAGTAGCTATAGATAATGTAGCGTGAGAGATTTAAAAGCAATTTTTAAAAGGATTGTTTTTGTGTCTTCAGCACAGCACAAGTTGATAGGTTTTAAACAAAAAGTAATTAGCACTTCACTGGTCAAAACTACATAAGATGTAGCAAAGCAGCAAATGAGAAAGTAAATGCATTAAAATATTTGGACATAGATCCGATTTCTCGCTGTCATCACTTGTAACTCTAATATTACACAGCGTCGTGACTTTGATGAATGATCGCAGTTCTGTGTGTTTTATCTGCTTGACAGCATGACATCTTTTTTCCTTTCTTTCTTTTTCTTTTTCACGACAGAGAACAGTCTTCCACACAGTATCATAATGAGCTCATGTCTGAAATATCATCTGATTATGTCTGAGAGTAGTAGCATAATATGTTGAATTACATATACTAGATCATGTATTCTGGATGCTTTTTGATTGCTATCAGGTTTCTTTTGACTTAACCAATTGGAAAATATATTTAACTCTTCATAATTTTTTTTTATTAAACTTACTGTGTGGACTCTACATTCTCTGTGTAATTACAGTCACGTGGCTTGTGTGTGCACTTCAATAAAACTGGAAGACTGTATAAAAAATGTATTACAGCTGTAAAATAAGAATAATTAGGGCAAATCATTACATTGTATTTTGTGATTACATGTAATCAGTTACGTTCCAAGATTGTGTACTTGAATATAACAATGTTTATTTTTATTTTTTTTTCTAAAATCCACTTTCCTCTGAGCATTCTAAAAATTATATATATATGGGCAGTCATAATCATGGGAAAAATTACTTTGGATTCTGATATACAGCTGATGGAAAACGGATAGCACAGAATTGTAATGTTTAATGCAGATATTATGTTGAAATTAATTTACAGAGTCGATTCAGAAAATAGAAGAATTTATGCAGAATTTAGAAGAATGTCATATTAAGAAGATAAATTAATATTAATAGCCCAGGACAAAGTACGAAGAGTGTGAAATAAGGATGAAGGATGATGTCACAGAACTTCAGGTCCACCTTGTGACAGAACAAAATAAGTTATTTTAAGTGGGAGTGCAAATATATGCTGCAATCTTCCAGTTTTAGAAAAAGTAAATGTAAGTTGCACTACATATGAAAACATTAATTTTTATAGAATTTTCACGCAGTGGGTCATTTAATCATGTAATATATGTCTATGGAAGCTGTGTGTCTTTCAGATACATTAAAATGCACAAATTCTAGTTAATTCTTATTTAAATGCAATGCCTTTTTCATCAGCAAAACCTCTTTCACCTAAAATATTTAACTGAAAATCACAAAACTCCTTCAGTTTCTTCATGAACCCAACTTTTGGGAAACCTTGGCATAATACAGGTGCATCTCAATAAACTAGAATGTCATGGAAAAGTTCATTTATTTCAGTAATTCAATTCAAATTGTGAAACTCATGTATTAAATAAATTCAATGCACAGAGAAGTAGTTTAAGTCTTTGGTTCTTTTAATTGTGATGATTTTGGCTCACATTTAACAAAAACCCACCAATTCACTATCTCAACAAATTAGAATACTTCATAAGACCAATAAAAAAATAAATGACTATATCACATCCATATATCAGCCACTCAGTGCTCAGAAGTCTGTGTATCTTGCAGGGTGTTAGAGTTACACAGATGTGTGTCCGGTCAAATATCAATCGAGCTCAGCGCTGTGGAGACTGAGCAGAAAATATGGTGCAATGCAACCAGGGAATATAAAAGAACACAGAACAACCCTTTCAGAGTTGACCACCCATAAACCTCAGTGCATAAAATCCTGATGAGTAGTGATCTTTCCTCTGATCTGTGGTCAGGGTCTGTCCCAGTGTTTACACCCCAGAGCGACCGAACGCTGTCCAGATCCAGAGCTCACACCTCAGGACGAGCGATGAAACCATCATCGTCAACATGAAATTTTTTCATTATTATTATTTTTTTAACACTGATTTACATCATTTTGCATGTCATAAACATTTTAGGAAACAATTGAATTACAAATGAATTTAGGATTGTGTGTTGTTTTAGTTTTGATGAAATTTCCCTGCTTTTCCAGAATGATCATTATCGTGGCGTTTATTTCTCAGCATATCAGTTAAGTGTGAGGACAGGTCTCTCTCCAGGTTTCACTGCTCTTTTAGTGTTCCTCACTCGGCGGTGCCCTCTGTTGGAAGCTGCTTAACTACCTCAGTTATATCTCAAAAGTTGACCTTTGGTTAGTCCAGTCTGGAAGAGTAGGTCAAACTCATCCCAACTTCAAACTGCAGAATCCCTTTATTTGTTTTAATTCTGATGAACAGCTACTCTACATCAGAAACAGCTCTTTAAGTCTGGTCAAATCTTTCCATATGAAGAAGTCGTGAAGATTTCTCTGTTATTACTCTTCTTGTACTGCTATGTGGTACTATATTTTATGGTTTTGGTTTTAAAAAACTGCAGGAAAACAGTGTATGAATAATCTGCTGTCATTAATCAGTGCTCAGGATGAAAACATCGTCAAAACACTTTTATAAGAAATTTGTGTGAAAATTTTAAATGTTGTTTTTAGAATTAGCCATGTTTTTGTGGTGGATATTTTGGACCTTATGATAATGAAATATGACAATTGAATTGTCATCCGCTGCCATATTTTGTATGTGCACCCGAACCACTCAGCTTCCCATGTGTTTTTTTTAAGCTTATTGTAATGAGTATATATATATATATATATATATATATATATATATATATATATATATATATATATATATATATATATATATATATATATATAGTTTTATATATACTTATATTTATATTTTATATAGACAGAGAATATATGGTATATATGGTGGAGCCAAAGGATTTTTGCTTCTTTCTGAATTCATTAAATTGAGCTAAAGCAACACAGTTCTTGAACATACTTAATTTAATTTTTTTTTTTTTAATTTAATTTGTAAAATAGAACTTGACAAGAATAATTTTTGTTGACCTCACTAAATTAGGACAGTGGATTCATATTTCCCAGCATGCTTTGCATGGATTTACATGAGGAGGGTAAATGTTACATTTAAACACTGTAAGAAAAAACAAAACAGAAAGTTTTTTCTGTCATAACACTACCCGTTAAGATATTTGATTTAACGCTGGAACACAATGCAATGCATAATTCAAAACATAGGTGAAGCACCTGTGAAAAATCAACAGGGGACATTCCTTCATATTCACGCTGTACATTCTGCTCTTTAGACTGTATTTGATGTGTTGTTGAGTAAGGAGGGAAATTCTTGACTTTACTGAAGAGTAGAACAGTCTCTTTTTACTTAATCATCTCACACTTTACATATGATCACACATGAATGTATATTTAGCATGCTAGTATTTTCTATTGTCAGCTACTGTACTTGTTCTAATTTTGTAGGAACCCTAATATATATATATATATATATATATATATATATATATATATATATATATATATATATATAAAATTTTTTTTTTTTTTTTTTTTTTTTTTTTTTTTTTTTTTAAGTACTGTAGGCTGTTATTTGGGCCGAGTGAAGTTCCCACACAGATTCACTCTTGACTGCTCCAGACCATCCATCACTCTGTCAGATCAGTGACAGCAGCTAGAAATAACCACACACACATATGAGCTGCATGGAAAGTTGTGAAACACTTCGACTGGAACAAAACCTGGAACACTGAAGGAGAGACTGGGATGTGGGAATGTGACAGTGGATTGTCTTGGTTACTCACAGGATGTGTGTGTGCCATTGTTGCTCTCTCACGACTATACACTGAGTCTTCCTGCTCTCTCATGGGACGACCAGCGGCCCACACACAGTCTGATCAACCCATAACTGACAGATAGACAGTAAAAATTTGGAATATTATATCAATTAGAAATTTCAATTTTCTATGTGAATCTCTGTTAAAGGTGCCATCTGTAATGTTTGGCAAAAAAAAATCAAGTCATACTCCACATTCCATTCCAGATGGGGGCAGTATGGCTCAATAAAGTGAATTGGTCTACTCTAGAGTAACAAACGAGAAACGGCATAGTCTCTATGCTCCGCCCCTACTTTCACAACAACACTACAGCCATAGCCGAAGCCTAACTGTGTGTTCACACCGCCGGCGTCTAGAGCGTCGAAAATCATTCTTGCCGCTCTGCTCACGACGCTGCAGAAAGATTTGTGAGCGCTCAGACGCTGTAACGTAGATCGAATGCTTATTTTGTATTTAAAGCGGCCGCAAAGCAAACAAGCTTGTTGATCTCGTGCAGACTAACCACAAGGAGTTATAAGTTAACCTCATTATATATTGTTGTGGACGAAATATTAGGATCCTTTACTTAAAATGAACAATCTCAGACACCTTGGTCCACGTATCACTTTTAATTTTTTTTTTATGTCCCTGTTTGCGATGTACGCATTGCGTATGCGTACATCATACATTAATACAAACGCTAAACAGCAATAATCAACCTGTCCTTTATTCTGCTTGGGAAATAATGTGCCAACTCTCAAGCATTCACCCAGACACACACAATTGACTCTTTTCACACGCTTTCACGCCACACATCAATTTTTTCACGCACAGAAAAACCACGAAGCAAAGAGGACACGGAGACCAACAGACTAGACAGAGCAGGTTAGTTATGATATAATAAAATGGGTAACGTTAAGTTATAGCTAGCTAATTATCAAACGCAGCTATGGTTAGCCATCGCTAACATTAGCACGTTTATCGAACAGCCTTCGATACATTTCTATGTTATAACTTCCCGAAAACAAATACACAAACATATAAAACAAACTTCTAGCGAAATACTAACAGCATCTAACTTACTGTTAGAAATGTTGCAAGTTCGGAGTCGAGCCTCATTTCTTTCAGGTCCATCAGTTGTCTCCAGCGATTGAAAGCAGTGCCGATGTTTACTCTGGATCAGCTCCTTTTCTTATCGGATTTGATTTGTGATTCCGAGCGCGGTTGTTTCCCTGTAGCGGGTGGTGGTCTCTTGCCAAGGCCTTGAGACATCCTTTCTCTCTCTTCCCTGAACTGAAATGAAGTAGGGGGCTGTACTTTGCACACAATTGACATCAGGTTCAAGTACACGCCCACAAGCCGTGCGAGTTATTCGTGTTATGGTTATGGTTATGTTGCTCGCATACCACCTCCCATGGCCGAAACTGGTATTACGACACCCGTTGGGCCGGGGCTAGTAATGCTAATGCTAATTAAGGTTGATATCTCTGCAGCACTATAACTTGACATTTTTTTAATGACATCATCGCCCTTATTTCTTCTCATTATTTTGATGCGTGTAGGTCATATTATGGACATTTTTACCTCAAATTTTGCATATGGCACCTTTAAAGTGTAATTTATTTCTGTGATGCTCCGCTATATTTTCAGTATCATTCCTCCAGTCTTCAGTGTCACATGATCTTCAGAAATCCGAATAATATGATGATTTACTGCTCAAGAAACATTTCTGATTATCATCAATGTTGAACACAGTATTTTTTGCAAACTGTGATGCACCGCTATTCAGAATTTTTGGTGAAAAATTTATACTTTTAATCATCGGGAACATATTAAATTTAACATTTATAATGTTACTAAATATTTATATTTCAAGTAAAACCTGCTCTTTTAAACTTTCTATTCATCAAAAAATCTTTAAAAATAATATGCATCTCAGATTCCACCAAATTATGAATCAGAGCAACTGTTTTCAACATTAATAATAATAAAAATTATTAAACAATGAGCAAAGATAATAGCTGATAATAACTGAGCTGCAAATCAGCATATTAGAATTATTTTTATATATATATATATATATATATATATATATATATATATATATATATATATATATATATATATATATAAAAGAGGGAGAGAAGTAGCTGTCTAAATCTCATATACTGTACTTTTTTTCTTTCTTTCTCATTTGTTAAATTACACTTCAGAATGACATGAACACGTATCAATCAAGTGTCATCTGGGTCCAAAAAGTACCTTTTAACACACTGCACAGGCTAATGGCCCATTCACACCAATCAAATATAACTATAATGATAACAATAAAGGTACAGTTTTAAAAACGGTTTTGAAACTTAAAAGTATAGCAAACTGAACAGCTAAAGATGACTGCATCAAAAGAAGCTCCCAGACACAGTGGCACAATACTCTTTGTGTTCCAGCTCCATTATTTTGAAATAAACACATCAAACTTTATGTGTGAATAGTATTGTCCAAGTATGGCTCAAGAATGGAAATAATTGTTGATGACTAGACTTGACGTCAGTAAATTGCAAGCCGTAGAATCACACTAGTCATTATAAATCATCACAGCACCCATGAGAAACCATCCTCAATCTCAACAACCGCAGTCATACGGCACGTATGGGAGCGTATTATAACAATGCATAAATCCTGTTAGGTGAAGAACTAAACGACTAAGAAAAGACAGGAAAATGATGAAGAAATAAATCCTGGTACAGTAAACAAGCAGGACTGGGCGACACAGAAATGTCTCTTTCAGACAGTGGGTGTTTTTGAAAGAATAGGCCATAAAATTTCACTCTTCCTATTTTCCATGTCTAAATAAAGCTTGGAAGAAGACAAGAAAACACATTACAGGAAGAGATTTGAGCTCTAGTTAATGAGAAGTACTGGACTAGAATTGCCAAACACAACCCGTTCAGAGGACCAAAAGTACAACTGAAGAATTGTCAAGTTTCTACGTTTAGCTGAACATGATTTATTTATATAGCAACTCTAATTCTGCTAAAATGAATCATTGTGTGGCATTTCATTAACAGCAGTCAAATATTTGGCAACACTTTACAATAAGATTCACTTTGTTACATCTTTATTGATTTGGTATACACATTTTATCCAAAGTCATTTAAATGTCATTCAAGACACACATTTAATGTCAGATTTCAGTTCTTGCTTCTGAAAATATATATAAATGGATTTTTGAATTCCTATTAATAATCGTGCCAGCAGGACGTTTGTTACTCACTGTGTGTTCCAAAAGCCCTACTTGTTTATTAAATGTTTAGGCTAATAATGTTATACTATCAGCTAATAGTAAGCATGTAATAAGAGTTTAATATCCTTTGTTGTAAGACACTTTACAGCTAAGTCCAGTCTACAGATAATGTTCAGGCAAACTGCCAAAAGAGTAATTTGGGTAAAAAAAGTGTCTGGCAGCTCCTACTGTGTATATATATATATATATATATATATATATATATATATATATATATATATATATATACATATATATATATATCACTGATTTCTCTGACTTACTATAATAGTAATAAATGTGTGAAAGATGATGTGTGCATTTATCCAGTGCTTCATGCTGTTCCTGTATGCACCACAAGCCTGTATGAATGTCATATTAAATGAATCAGTCTGTTCTGCTCTAAGTGTGGCCTCTGACCAATCGATCCACAGCACAAACACTGTAACATCACGGCTGTCCGCGCTAATCTCAGTCACTCTGTGGGAACATTTCACAGCAAAATAGCGGCGGGGCAATTGGTGTTTGTGTTGGCTGAGGCGGCTGTGGTTCTTGGGGGAGTCAGACCGAGCACAAACATGATATCTGCTCCAGCGGCTCCTCCATCACAACACACTGCGCTGGAGCCCCACCACAGACAGACAGAGATGGTGAGAGAGATAACTACCAACAAGTACATAGTTCCACTCTGATTATTATTTATTTATTATTATATATATTTTTACTTGTACAGTAAAAAACAAACAAACATGCTTGTTAGACATGGTACCATTGTAATATTTCCCACAATTTCCAATCTCCAGCAAACTGAACTCTCACACCTGTTCATCATACCTGGTAATGCAAGAACATTCTTCAATACAAGATACACTCTCTTTTACTTTTATTCATCTGCTATTCTTCTTTCCTCAAACTCTCAATAAACTCACCTGTTCTATTCACCCAAGTCTCAGTCTCTAAGTCTGGTATCTTGTAACAATTCAGTGGGGTTTTGGACATGTACTATATATATATATATATATATATATATATATATATATATATATATATATATATATAAACTTATACTTAAGTTCTATGTCATCTGTGTCCTCAAGCCTGGCCAATTTTGGCTGCTGGCCCTTCACCCTGGCTGCTGTTCATTCACTGTCGGTACCTGAAACTCTGGTATGCTCCATATCCAGCTGCATTTGGTTGACTTGATGGCTGAGGACTTTGTAGTGTTGTTCTCGTCGAGTCATTTCTCGCTCCTCGCTCATACCGCATGAAGGACTCAAACATGTGTGCAAGAGTCTGCTCTGTTCTCGCGCTCCACTTAGGCGTGCTGCATCCTGATTGGTTTAGTTAACAAACTGCGGGAGGCCGGGGCCACAGCAAAATCGTGCTATAAAGCTATTTAGAAAACGCGCCCACTCAAATCGCGCCCACTCAATTTCGATTAATTGCACAGCCCAACTCAGCAGGTTGCAAACTTGCCTCCAAGGTACATTCTATGGTACCCTGATCCATGTCCTGAACTGCACCTTCCTCAGGCTGACTCCTTAGTTTGGGAGGCATGTCAGAAGAGATATATATATATATTTAATCCCACTCCTGACACCACTTGTTAGGTTGTACCGGCAGACAGGTGTAAATAAGACATTAGGGAAAAAATTGCACAGTTCAGAGTGGTTTTAATCCCCAGGGTGCAAACATAGTTCTCCAGAGTGTGCAACGTAGCAATAGTCAAAAACAAAGCAAAAAAAAAAATAATAACACAAAAGTTATTTACAATATACAAACAAATGTAAGTTTGGCTATGCCAATATCCAGGCCCAAAAATACAGGTGTAATTCAATCTCTCCATATAATTATTAACTCTCCTATATTTGGAACATAGCATGTTATGGGGGAATTCAATAATGTACAATCAGGTGATAAGTTAAAACTATAATAACTTCATTATAGTTTGGCTCTACAACATACATCACCTTCACCTATAACAGTTTAAAATGCTCAAAAACAATAAAGATATGACTTGTAAGGAAACACTTACATACTGTACATGGTTTTCTCCCTCTGCTATGAGGTCAGGACCAGATGGACAAATCTGACAATTTAACAGACAAAAACAAAACTAACAACTTAAGATGAAAACTGGGATGTCACAACACCAAAATTAGCACTACAAACATACAACTATATAAGGATGGTATATTTTTGCTGGCATCTAGTTTGTATGTGTAATGGTGGAAAATATTTGTTGTGTGCACATGCCCATGTTCAATCCATTCACAATAAAAGTCCTAGGTCACAGTTAGTCTGTGACAATGGGCAAAGTAGAGTAATAGTTTAATCTACAAACTACACATAAAAACCCTACGTTTTAATTTAAACCCAGATAGGGATGTCATGCCATAAAATATTTGTAATACTACTGACTTTGTATTTAATGTGAATTTAATGGCAATATTGTAAGTTACTAACATTTTCATTTTACAGAGAGCAAAGAACATTCACATTATTAAAATACATTTTCAATTCAGACTAGCAAGAGTCCAGGCACTCTCAAAAGTCCCATTTAAGTCACTGAAGTGGTTTACACTGTGAAATGAATATCTTACTTACATTCTTACACACATCTGTACAGTCAGCGAGCAGGTAAACAAAACACCACGTTTCAGCGATGACTCATCTGAACGTCTCTGGCTGTCCATTGCATTCATAAGCTCAACAGAATTGTGTGTGATTGGTTATAATGCAGTGCTGTACAAACGTGTCTGTCTCTGGCTCAGTGCCAGGCAAAGTGCAAACACTGATTTGAATTTAGCAGAAAATTTGTCGGTCTTCACAAAATTGGACTTACATAATGCTTATCATTTGGTCCGTATTAGAGAGAGGGATGAATGGAAGACCGCTTTTAACACCCCCAGGGGGCACTTTGAATACTTGGTCATGCCTTTCGGCTTGTCCAACTCCCCAGCGGTCTTCCAGGCATTCCTCAATGACGTGCTGCGAGATATGGTTAATCAGTTCATATATGTCTACCTGGATGACATATTGATATTTTCCTCTTCTCTCCAGGAACACGTGCAGCATGTCCGACGAGTGCTTCAGAGGTTGCTAGAGATTGGGCTTTTTGTCAAAGCGGAGAAATGCACTTTTCATGCACAGTCTGTTCCTTTTCTGGGGTGCATCATGTCGTCTGAAGAAATACGTATGGATCCTGAGAAAGTTAAGGCTGTGGTAGATTGGTCAAGTCCAGATTCCTGTAAGGCCGTATAGCCGATTCCTGTACAGAGGTTTCTGGGGTTCGCCAACTTCTACGTCATCCAACTACCCGCACCTCTGACTGCCTTGACCTCCCCCAGAACCACGTTCAGGTGGTCAGACACAGCCGAGACTGTGTTTACCAAAATTAAGGGTTGCTTTGTTTCAGCCCCTATCCTTACCCCGATCCATCACATCAGTTTGTGGTGGAGTTTGTGTTTGGAGGTGGGGTTAGGTGCAGCACTATCCCAACTTTCTCCCTCAGACAAAAAGATGCACCCATGCGCTTTTTTTCCCACCGGTTATCCCCTATCGAATGCAATTATGATATTGGTAACCGAGAGTTGTTGGCAGTCAAGACGGCATTGGATGAATGGCGGCACTGGCTAGAAGGCTCGCGGGTTTCTTTTATTGTAGGGACCGACCATAAGAATTTAGAATACATTAGAACCGCCAAAAGTTTGGTGCCAACCAAATCGGTTGTTTGTGCCAGAGGGATTACGGTCCAACATTATTCAGTGGGGGAATTGTTCCAATGTGGCTTGTCATCCAGGAGTTAAATGTACTAAATTTTTGGTCAAGCGATTCTGGTGGCCCCTTATGGCTCATGACGTTCACAGTTTTGTTTTGGCTTACCCTGTTTGTGCTACTGGTAATACTTCCAATTGACCCCCTGATGGGTTACTTCAAGCGCTGCCGGTTCCTTCAAGACCTTGGTCTCATATTCCGCTAGATTTTATTACTGCCCTCCCGCCCTCCAGAACAACATGGTAGTTTTGAACATGGTGGCCCGGTTCTCGAAGGTGGCCCACTTTATTCCCTTGCCCAAATTACCCTCAGCCAAGGAGACACCGTTGACCATCGTAGATCACATCTTTAATCACGCCTTAGATTGGTCTAAGCCTCTCATATACGCCGTGGGTCAAAAAGTATGGCTTTCTACCAAGAACATTCCTCTCCATTCCGTTTCCAATAAACTTGCTACTAAATTCATTGGCCCGTCACTGTCACCAAGATCATTAGTCCGGTGGCAGTCTGCCTTAAACTTCCTCCAACGTAAAGAAGAAGGCATCCCGCCTTTCATGTATCTAAAATAAAGCCTGTGTTTTATTCTCTGATTAATCCTGCTGCCCTGGTTCCCCCCATGCAGCGATGGGGAACCTACATATGCGGTCAATCGTATTATGGACTCAAGACCAAGGGGACGCGGATTTCAGTGCTTGGTGGATTGGGAAGGTTACGGCACGGAGGAGAGAAGTTGGGTGCCTGCTAGAGACATCCTGGATCACTCCTTTATCGATGATTACAATCGACAGGTAAGGGAGCCTGGGGATGCCAGGAGGTGGTCTGTGCTGCCATCAAGGTCCCTGCATCACCCACAATCTACTAAAGCCTTCTTCCTGTCTCGGAAATAAAACCATTACTTGCATTTTTAATGATTATTTATTTATTTTCCAAAGTTGAACAAGGTCCACAATTGTGACCACATATAACTATGTACAAGACCAGGGTTTGCTTGTTAAAAAAATAAATAAAATTAAGTTAAGGGGTGGAAAAACAACAACAACACAGCTCCAGGATTTCCACTGCTCCTCCTTGATAGCGCTCAGAAGTAATCCATACGGAAGACCTATTGAGTTATTATCAGTGATAGCTTTGAAACAAATTCACTCCAGGCCCTAAGTGTTTTTGGTTTGGCTTTATTAATTCTTGCTGTAGTAAGTTCTAAAAGTGCAATGTATTTAGTTTCTATGAGCCACAATTTACCTGCTGGAATTGTAGGCTCATGCCAAATCTTAAAGATTATTTTTTTGGCTGCAGTTAGAGCAGTGTGAAGAATCCTACGCTGGCTAACAGTAAGATCGAGATCCGCATCATCATTCAACAAACAAAGACTGGGGTGCTTAAGGATTACCTTATCACATAATTCTGTCACAACTTGAAATGCCTCATCCCAAAAGTTACCAATAAGTTGGCATTCATAAAACATGTGCATATAAGTACCCACAATATTTAAATTACAGAGTGAACAAAAGGGGGTAGGCAAGCGCTTCATTTTGTGCAAGATATTTGGAGTAGCGTATGCCCTATGAAGCAGTTTGTAGTGTATTAACTGATGGGCAAGATTTTTTGACATTGTTGGAATAGTGTCCCATATCCAGTCCCAATTTAGATTGCAAGAAGCCAGTTCCTTTTCCCATATCGTGGTGATGGGGAGCTTTCTACAGCTGTGCTTGAGCAGTCTGTTGTAAATGAATGGCACTGCTCCTCGTGTCTGTGAAAAGTTTACACAGTCCATCAAAGGGTGAGAGTCCAAGTTGCAGTTCCATGGTACTCCATTAGCACGCATAGCGCTTCTCAACCTTAAATACAGAAAATAGGAATGTCCAGGAAGATTATAACACTCTTTCAGATCTTGAAAAGACCTTAGCCCCTGATTATTGAATATATCACCAAGGGTATGTATACCTTGATCGGACCATGGCTTAAAAACAAAAGGTCTGTTGTCAGATTGCAAATTATGATTATGCCAGATTGGCGATTCAGATGTAAACTTAGATGAGCTTCCCATAAATTTGCACACCTCATGCCGGATTTTAAGAGAATTGGACACAGTTGTATTCCCAAACCTTAGTTCTTTCTTTGATAAACCCGTGAATAAAATGTCCTGAAGCCGATGTGGAAGCACAGCTGATGCTTCCACGTCCCGCAAGGCGATCTGTGAGTCAACCTGTAACCAAATCTTGAGCGAGCGCAGCTGACATGCCCAAAAGTACAATTGAAAATTCGGAAGAGACAAGCCTCTTTTGTCAGATCTTCTCTGCAATGTTGAGAGTTTAATTCTTGGTCATTTCTTATTCCAAATGAATTTTGTAATCAAAGAATTAATTTCTTTAAAAAAGTTTATACGGGGAGATAAAGGAATCATGGAGAACAGAAATAAAAGTCGAGGGAGGATATTCATTTTAACGATTGCGATTCTGCCTTGTAATGAGACTAGAATAACGTCCCATCTCTGTAAATCTTGTCTGATAGTAGTAAATAAAGAACTATAATTTTCTTTAAGGATAGTCTGCAGTGATGGAAAGATCTGAATTCCCAGATATTTAAATGTCTTACTAATTGGGATTGAGGAGGACGCTAATGCAGTATTTGTTGATGTAGACAAGGGCATTAACACAGATTTTCCCCAATTAATTTTGTAACCACTTATGACGCTAAAGTCATTAAATATTTTAAGACACTGAGGTAGAGAAGAGGAAACATTGGACATTGTAGAGAAGGATATCATCTGCGAAAAGAGAGATAGAATGCTTGGAGTCACCAACAGTAATCGGGGAAATAATATGGTCCTGCCGAATTGCCTGCGCTAAGGGCTCTAAAGAAATTGCAAATAACAAGGGCGATAAAGGGCAACCCTGTCTAGTGCCTCTATTCAACGGGATTGCATCCGAACAACACAACCCCGTTGAAACCCGTGCAGAAGAGTTAGCATATAGGGTCTGAATCATATGAATAAAACAAGGGCCAAATCCAAAACGGGTTAAAGCGGACCATCAATATGTCCACTCGACCCGGTCAAAGGCTTTCTCGGCGTCTAGCGAGAGAATAGCACGTTGTTCGATAACCGGGTCGGGTGAGTCGATGATGTTCAAAAGGCGTCGCACATTATCCGAAGCAAAACGTTCCTTAAGAAATCCTGTCTGGTCGTGGGCAATTAGGAAGCTGGCGACTGATCCCAGACGATGGGCTAGAACCTTAGCATATAACTTAACATCCGTACCAATTAGTGAAATCGGCCTGTAGCTAGAGCAGCATAAGGGTTCCTTCCCTTTTTTCAGTAGCAGAGAAATAAGAGCGGTGTTCTGATCTCTATGGAAGCAACCCGAACCTATAGCAAAATTTATAGAGTCAAGGAGTAGTTGTCCAATCAAATCCCATTTCGCCAGGTACAGCTCCGGGGGTAAACCATCTAGACCAGGGGCCCTACCCTTGTTCATAACCTCTAAAGCCTCCTTCAATTCTTTTAATTCTATTGGAGAATCAAGAAAAGCACATTGCTGCTCACTTAATTGAGGTAATCTAAATAAGACAAAAAGTCAGTGATAGGTTGTTCATTAACTCCCACCTCAGATCTGTATAGATGCTCATAAAATTCCTTAAATATCCTATTTACATCACCCGGAGCTGTGTGAAGAACATCTGCATTGTCTTTAATGGCAGTTATTGAAGCCAAGGCCTCGTTGCGTTTCAACCTTAATGCCATTAGTTTGCTTGGCCGCTCTCCATTAAAATAGTAGTTTTGTTTGGTACGGTGCATCAAAAATTCTACCCTTTTTAGTAAGATCGCCTTGTAGTCAGTTTTTAAATTCCCCAGGATTCTGCTTTTCTGTTCCGTAAAGGTTTTTTTAAGATCCTTCTCTACATATTCAATCTGAGCCTCCAAACTGGTTAATTGTTTTACTCTGGATTTATTTACATAAGATGCAAAAGAAATACAGTTTCCTCTCAAAAAACACTTGGTTGTTTCCCACAGGATTTGTGGATTAGTATCTGAGCTCGAATTTTCCTTAAGAAACAAAGCTAGTTTTGAACGCAGCTGTTTTACAAAATCTTCATTTAGCAAAAGAGTTGTATTCATACGCCACCTTTTGGAGTTTAAAGGAATAATCAGAGGAGACAGATTACAAATCACAGCAGAGTGATCTGAAATCAGTATGGGTAAAATATCAATATGGTTTACACTTTGAATAAGAGATTTGTAAATCAGAATATAATCTAACCTCGAAAATGATTTGTGGCGTGCTGAATAAAAAGTATAATCTCTACAGCTCTCATTCTTCACTCTCCAGATATCGCATAAGTCGTTATCAGCAATGAGTTCGTTTAGCGACTGCGAAGCCTGATCGCCATGAACAGAGACAAGGGATCTATCGATTAAGGGGTTACAAACTGCATTAGCATCTATTCCTACGACCAAGTTGTAGTCGACAAAATGAAGGAGGGATTTGGTAAGAGATGGAAAAAAATCTACATCATAATTATTAGGGGAATATACTGAGAAAAGTACCATTTTCAAATTATTCCATGAACCTGACGCATATGTAACCCGCCCGTTTTCATCCCCTCCCGCTGTCTCAATTAGAAACGGGAATTTTCTGTTCTGAAGAATAATAACTCCCCTTGAGGCACTATTATACGACGAGAAAGCTATCACTTTGAAATGTCTATTCTGAAAGCGGGTAACATCAGAAGCCTTGAGATGGGATTCTTGTATTAGGGCAATGTCAGCTCGTTTGCGATGCAGATAATCTAGGCATTTGGATCTTTTAATGGGAGAGTTTAGACCGTTAACATTCCACGATATCACATTAACGTCCCTCATTCAGTCACAATATAATTATACATGAGACAAAAGTAGCCATAGCAACCACATACATCAATGAGTATTTCACCCCATGAAACATAAATAATACAACAAAAACAGCAAACCCTGGAAGTTCTAACATTGTAATGGTTAAAAACAATAAAAGAAATCCAAAAAACAAAATACGATCGGCAGCTTGCAGAGAGGAAGAACACACTCTCTTATCTGCCTGGAAAGAAAATATATTCGAGGCCATGCACTCGGACTATAAGTGGCAGCAGATACTCAAAACATCAGCATCTCTCACCTGAGTGTCCATCACAGCTAAGATTAAACCTATATCCCTACTCAAAGTGCTATAATACGAAGCAGAGAAGGCCGAATTTACTCATCAGACATCTCTATGGGCGCAGTGCTGACCATTTCCGTAGTGACGTTCAGAGACGCGATGAACCGCTCCAGGTCTTCGGGAGTTTTGAAAAGCAAATGCTCCTGACCATTACGTACTTTGACCGATGCCGGGTAAAGCAGGAATGACTCGATGCCTAGTAGTTGTAGGCGTTTCCTCCCTTCGGCCATAGCTTTCCTTTTTTTGGACGTTCCCTGGCTGAAGTCAGGGAAGAACCGTAAAGTACCCCCTTCATAACTTAGCGGTGATGCGCTTCTGGCTCCTTGTAAAATCGCCTGTCGATCATTGTAATGAAGGAGTTTGAAAATCAGAGTGCGCACTCTATTCCTGGAGGAATCCTCGTTCGCGTAGAGACGGTGCGCCCGTTCAATCTCGATCGTCTTCCCTTGCAGAGCAGGAATCCACTTGGGAATATGGGTCTGCAAGAACTGAATTGCGTTCCCTCCTTCAGCTCCTTCCCGTAGGCCCACCAACCTTAGGTTATTTTGTCTGGATTTATCTTCATAAGGAGATAGTTTCTCCTGAAGCTCCTCTAGGCAAGACTTGTTAGCGATCGAGTCCCTTTTAACATCCCGCACCGTAGCCTGGATGTCATCACATCTATTGCCGAACGATTTAACATCCTTTTCCAACGAGTCCAATCGTGCTGTAATCGTTGAGATTTCCTCGCGAACGATCGTCGACATGCTTAGTTTTATGGCGCTCAGTTGCTTATCGAGCATTTCAGCAATGGCGTCGTGAAGGTGCTCGTCATCTTTATGCTTTTTCTTCGCCGGGGAGTGTATTAAATCTCGTTTAGATGCCATCTAAAGTGCCACTAAAACAAGGAATTTACTTAAGATTCGGCCGAAAACTTAGTAGGGATAGATAATACAGAAAAAAAAGACGACTGAGGTAGAGCGTCAGTATTAAGCAGCCATCATCGTCCGCTGTGCCGGCCACTCCCACTACTTGCATTTTTGCTCCCTATCTTTTATCGCCCTGACAAACACGTTACGTTATTTTATTTTTTATTAAAGTAAGCCGCTTTGGATAAAAAGTGTCAGCTAAATGCATAATTTCACATGCTCACAGTCACTTGTCCTCCAGTTCCACCTGTGATCTTTTGAGAAGTGATTACTTGAGACGAGATTCACCACTGTGTACACCGCTGATGTCCAGACCCTCCAGCAGAACCCCAGCCTGGGCACGGCGAGCGCGGCTGACCCCCGGTGCCACATAAAAACC
This sequence comes from Carassius auratus, assembly GCF_003368295.1. NCBI lineage: Eukaryota > Metazoa > Chordata > Actinopteri > Cypriniformes > Cyprinidae > Carassius > Carassius auratus. The sequence goes on from NC_039244.1 coordinate 29,012,470, forward strand.
ATCAGATCCACCAGTCTGGCCCTCGGCCCAAACACAGCCGGATTCTGAGAGCGGCGGCTCCACTGGAACAGCATGGATTTGGTTATGCTTTTACATTTGATCAGGCCTCTGAAGAACAGCAGGACCAGCTGGAGCCCAGATCTCCCCCATACGACCTTGTTTGGATTTCATAAGTCATGTTTGACAGATTACACAAAGCACTGCCATTACAGAGAGAGAGCGAATGATTGTTTTACAAGTGAAGTGTGCTGTACAGTTGTGCAAAGCTCTAATGTGGTGACCTGAGCTCAGCAGAAATCTAGTATCCTGTTACATCCGAGATGAATTATTGATGCAGACACAAGTGATCGTAAAACACATCTCAGTTCTCACAGCAAATTCAAAGCAGAGATGTGGCTTTATTCTGTCAGATCTTTTGACAGGACATTAAGAGGCAAAAACAGCTAGATATTATTATATATTCACTTCATATAAAGGTACACATATTCACTAACAAGTAATAGTTCACTCAACAAAGAAATTTGCAGTTAATTTACCATTTTTCCTCAGTGGAACAGTAAAGAAGGTTTTTAGCTGAATTTGCCAACAACTATTACCCCAAATCCTTGGATTGGATCAATCGCTCAAATTGTTGGCTCTTTTTGTTTATTTTATTTTTTTATACCTTTTTATATATATGTATATACATAAATGAATGGGAAAATATCTGTGAAAATAGATGTGCATTAAGACTAGAGCACCCTCACTAATTTCAGTGATTATATTGAGAAACATTATTCTGTGTCATTATAAGTATTTTTAAGTTTTAGTCTGGTGTTTACAGATGTAAGTAGATTGTCTAACTCACACACCGGCTTTTCATATTTTATGTAAAATCATATGCTTTCTCCAAATCATCATGTCAAGCATGAAAATAATTGAAATTAAAAAAAATATTTCTTCTTTTTTTTTTTTTTTAGTTTTCTTAGCAGTGTTGTAACATGAGAGTCTCCAGACATTATCTAAATCTATTCTTTAACAATTTTGAAAGACAAAAGCTCTTATGCTACATAAGCTTTAAATTGTGTTACTTATGCATGCAATCATTCAAAATACCTTCTGTTTGTAAGTCATTGATACTGTTTTTGTGACATGTCAGGACACAAATCTGTATAATGACATGGGTATGACACCGTTATTACAAGGAGAGGGTGACTTATGAGGACATAACCCATATCCCCATTTTTCAAAACGCTTATAAATCATACAGAATGAGTTTTTTTTTTTTTTTTGAGAAAGTAAAAATGCAAGTTTCCTGTGAGGGTTAGGGTTAGGGGTAGGGTTGGTGAATGGCGATAGAATATACAGTTTCTACATTATAAAGGCAAGGCAAGGCAAGGCAAGTTTATTTATATAGCACATTTCATACACAATGGTAATTCAAAGTGCTTTACATCAAAGAAAGTAAAATAATCATGAAAAATAAGAAAAAAAAATAAAACAAGCAATTTTAAAACTTTTAAAATGATTAAAACGTTTACTTAAAATCAATTTAAAAACAGTTAGAAATTGATTTTATATAAAATAAAACAGTGAAGATATAGTGCAATCAGTTCGGACATAGCACAGTGCTCATTCAATAAATGCACAACTAAACAGATGGGTTTTAAGTCTAGATTTAAATGTGACTAGTGTTTTAGCACATCTGATCTCTTCTGGAAGCTGATTCCAACTGCGGGCAGCATAGTAACTAAAGGCGGACTCCCCTTGTTTTGTGTGAACCTTTGGTATTTCTAACTGACTCGATCCTAGTGATCTGAGTGCTCTGTTAGGTTTATATTCAGTGAGCATATCTGAAATATATTTCGGTCCTAAGTCATGCAGTGACTTATATATGAGTAAAAGTATTTTAAAATTTTTTAAAATTAATCCTAAATGTAACTGGAAGCCAGTGTAAGGACCTGAGGACTGGTGTGATATGCTCAGATTTTCTGATTCTAGTCAGAATCCTGGCAGCAGTGTTCTGGATGAGCTGCAGCTGTCTAATGGTCTTTTTGGGAAGGCCAGTGAGGAGCCCACTACAATAGTCCACCCTGCTGGTGATAAAGGCATGTACTAGTTTCTCCAAGTCTTGGCTGGAAACAAAACATCTAATTCTTGCAATGTTTTTTAAATGATAGTATGCTGATTTAGTTACTGCTTTGACATGACTACTGAAACTAAGGTCTGTGTCCAGAATCACACCGATATTCCTGACTTGTTTTTTAGTTGTATGACCCCTACAGTCAAGGTATGCATTCACCTTGAGAACTTCATCTTTGTTTCCAAATGCATTGACTTCAGTTTTTTCCTTGTTTAACTGAAGAAAGTTCTGGCACATCCAACTATTAATTTCATCAATGCATTTGCAGAGGGAGTCAATGGGGCTGTAGTCATTTGGAGATAAGGCTAGGTAAATCTGGGTATCATCAGCATAGCTGTGATAGGCAATTTGGTTATTTCTCATTATTTAACTCAGTGGAAGCATATACAGGCTAAACAAGAGCGGTGCAAGAATTGAGCCTTGTGGGACTCCGCATGTCATGGACGTCCACTTAGACTTATGCTCTCCTATACTCACATAATAGCCTCTCCCTTCTAAGTATGACCTGAACCATTTGAGTACCATCCCAGAAAGCCAGACCCAGTTTTCCAGTCTCTCTAGTAGTATGTTATGATCGACAGTGTCAAACGCAGCACTGAGATCTAGCAATACCAGCACCGATATTTTGCCAGAGTCGCAATTTAAGCAAATATCATTTATTATCTTTATGAGTGCTGTCTCTGTGCTGTGATGCGGTCGAAAACCAGATTGAAAATTGTCCAGGTATCCATTTGAGTTTAAGTATTTGTTCATTTGATTAAAAACTACCTTTACTATAATTTTGCCTATAAAAGGAAGATTAGATATTGGTCTGAAATTGCTCAAAATTGTGTTATCGAGATTGCTCTTTTTCAGGAGGGGCTTAACAACTGCAGTTTTTAGGGAGTTTGGAAATGTCCCAGAAAGAAGTGAGGCGTTCACCACTTCTAAAAGATCTGCTTCTAAGCAGTTAAGCACAATTTTGAAAAAAAAAAAAGATGTGGGAAGTGTGTCAAGACAACAGGTTGATGATTTTAGGTGCTGCACTATGTCTTCCAGAATTTTGCTATCAATTGTTTCAAAAATAGACATAGTATCTTTTTGATATTGTGGCCGAATCTGTCTGACCTCTGCATTACTTGAGGATGTGCTAATCGCCTTCCTGATATTGATGATCTTCTCGGAAAAGAAGGAAGCAAACTCATTGCATTTGCTGTCTGATAGCATTTCACTGGGAATCTGACTTGGGGGGTTTGTCAGTCTCTCAACAGTGGCAAAAAGAGTACGAGTGTTATTTAAGTTACTGTTTATAAGGTTTGAGAAGAAATTCTGTCTATCTGTGGCTAGTTTAACATTATAAGCATGAAGGCTGTCTTTATAGATGCTATAGTGAATTTCAAGTTTTGTCTTCCACCACATCCTCTCTGCTTTTCTGCATTGTCTTTTCATAGTCTGAACTGCTGTTGATCTTCTCCAAACTGATTTCTGTCTGTTTGTTTTCTTACTGACTATTATTGGAGCAATATCATCAATAACATTCTTAACTTTTGAGTTGAAGGAATCAAGGAGAATATCAACAGAGTCTGCAGAAATGCTTGGTGTTAAAGGTATAGCCTCCGTAAATAGTACACGTGTGTTCTCGTTTATGCATCTCCTTCTGACAGAGACCAATCTAGATTCAGTGATAGCAGAGATCAGTATTTCAAAGAAAATACAGAAGTGATCAGATAGTGCTACGTCCTTAATAACAATGGATGAAATGTTTAGACCCCTGCTGATGATTAGGTCTAGAGTGTGTCCACCTTTGTGTGTGGGTCCATGCACATGCTGAGTCAAGTCAAAAGTGTTTAAAACCATTATCATTTCTTTTGTAGTTTTGTTTTCTGCATTATCTATGTGAATATTAAAATCCCCTGCTATTGCAAAACAGTCAAACTCTGAGGAAATCATTGATAAGATTTCTGTGACCTCTTCAACAAATGCTGAAGAGTATTTTGGAGGCCTGTAAATAATAATAAACAGAATGCGGGAAGCACCTTTCAGCACAATCCCTAGATATTCGAAAGACAAGTACTGACCAAATGACACTTGCTTGCATTGATAGACATCTTTAAATAGAGCAGCTACACCCCCACCTCTCCTAAAAGTCCTGCAAACACTCATGTAAGTGAAGTTAGGAGGGGCTGCTTCATTGAGGACTGTTGCACTGCAGCTGTCTTCTAGCCATGTTTCATTTAGAAATATAAAATCCAAATTGTTTGTGGTTATAAAGTCATTGATTAGAAATGATTTATTTTTTAGTGAGTGAATGTTTAAAAGTGCTAACTTGATGGCAGTGCTTTGTGTCTTTATATCAATCTTAGTTTGATGCATAATAGGCCGCAGATTAGATGAGTTTGCCCTTCGGCTTGAGATGGCCTTAGACTTTCTATTACGTGATAAAACTCAAATAGAGAAAGCTACAGGCACACTGGGTTCCCGCTTGTTCAGTAGGCATTTGTCAATGTTGCTGCTATTATAGCGGGGACCCGACACATATCACTGAGAGCTGCTATCAGATGTTTTTGGTTCACCTTCAGCAGATAGAGGGTTTGGGCCCTGGCGTTGTGGCAGCGGTCGGAGAGCTCTCACAGGAACAGGGCCCACAGTCTTTGGTTGTTGGGGGGCCCACCGTTTTTTTGTTGATATCTGGGGGCTAGCAGCAAATGAGTGAGAGAGTTTAGTCCCAGCATACACCAATTCCTCCATTTTCTGTGAGAAGCACAGAAGTGGAGATGCTGGAGAGAGTGATAATGTGTCTGGTGAGATGGGCTGTGTCTCTGGTGTTTCCGGTGGCTGTGATGTGTTGTCCTGGCTTCCCTGGCTGTTTTCCAGAAAGTCATCCCTGGGTGCTGAATCTTGTAGCTGTTTTGATACATCACAGTCAGTCTGTGAGCTCTGTGGGCAGGGCTCAGCAGGGATAGTGTCTATCAGCAGTGATTGTTTTGTCTGCGTGGTGTTATCAGTGTCCTTGCGGGATATGTCAACCACATGATGACTCGGACCTGGTGTGTGTGTGCTGAATGGATTGACACACTCTGCTGAAGGATGAAGGAGGGAGAAGTAGATATTGTCCTTAAGCACTCTGGCACCAATTTTGTTTGGGTGGAGGCCATCTGGTTTAAACAATTGTCTATGGCCCCAGAAAAGATTGAAGTTGTCGATGAAATTCGCTCCTTTTATATTACAAGATCTTTGTAGCCATGTGTTCAGGCCAAGCAACCGTGAAAACATATTTGTTCCCCTTGCTGGGAGTGGTCCACTGATAAACGACTGAACTTTGAGTCTTCGAAGTGTTTCAAAGAGTTCACTGAAGTCCTTCTTAAGGAGTACTGACTGCTCTTTCCGAATATCCTTCTTTCCCACATGGATGATGATTCGATTTGTAGTCTTGTGCTTCATCAGAATGTTCTGAAGTTCCTTGTTCACATCAGAGACTGTTGCTTGAGGAAGGCAGCATGTTGTTGTAGTCCTGCTACTAATGTTTCTGATAATAGAGTCACCCACTATCAGAGTCCTGGGATCGGCTGCGCTCTGAGCTGAATGCCGCTGTCTGCTCGTCCTTGAGCGCCTGTTAGTAGCGGTGTTAGCTGCTGGCTGATCAGATCCATGTTTAAATACATTTGGGGATTCCTCACCCGCATTCATAAATGCTTGAAATCTGTTCTCAAGATGTATGGGGGTTTGTAGAATACCGGTATTTACAAGCCTTGTCATAGTCAAATCTGGCGTAGAGGAAGCTATGGCAGCAAAACGAGAAACTTGTGACAATCTGATGTCTCGTGTTCCTTTGGGTTTCGCTCCCTGTTTGTGCCATCGATTAGTGTGGCGATCAGTTTTGGCTTGTTCCTCTACACTTGGTATAAACTGTTGAGATTCAGAAGATTCAGAAGATTCATGTTCCGTCTGTTTTGGAAGTCCAGAAAGTAACTTCGTTTCAAGAATCACAATCCTTTGTAGAAGTTTGCAGCAGTTCATGCAACAAGTAGATCCAACAGGAGGCATTTTCTCTCTCTTCTGTTTGAATGTAGGCAGTTGTTTTCCCGTCACAGGAATGTAAGCTGTTAGCAGTGGGAGACAAAGTCTTCTTTTTGTAGTATTATTCCAGTCCCAATGTTTTTAGTTTTAGCTTTTGTGCCAAAAATCTGTTGTTTGAGCACTGTGCTGATCTCTTGAAGTAAAAATCTTAGAAAAATTATAAAAAAGTACAGAAATAAGAAGCAAAGCGCAGAGCAGTAAGCTAGAACGTCCGAACGGTAGCAAAGCCGGAATCAAGAGCCATTACGCCTATGGGATGTCCCCACTTTTCACAAAAACAAACATGTGTGTGTGTGTGTGTGTGTGTGTGTGTGTGTGAGCGAATCTGCATGTGTGTGTGTGTGTGTGTGTGTGTGTGTCTGTGTGTGTGTCTGTGTGTGTGTCTGTGTGTCTGTGTGTGTTGTAACTTTTCTCTGAACATTTTCCTATAGTTATTACTCTTTAATTTGAGTAAATAAAGGTAAATAAATTACAATGACAACACAGAGTGTTATTATTTATTATAACATGACACCCACATTTCTTCTCGTGTCTCTTGGACAGTGTGAGTCGACTGCACAAGAGACACTTTCAGACTCTTTATGAAAATGCACTTTTAGGGCAGAGTGGATAGATCTACACAACCTCCACTGCCTCTGGGTAATATTTTCTCTAGAGTCTAGAGGCAAAACTCATCCATGTGCATCTTTCTGTCATATGAATATCTTTAAAAATATTATGCATTTATGTTTATTTAATATGCAAAACTTTATAAGTTATTTCTGTAAAAACTTAATCTTATAAAACTCATATTATACAGACTTTATTTTGCTATGTATTTATTTTTTGATAATGGAAATATAAATAAGGTACCTGTGGTCCGTGGAGGGCAAAGGTCACATGCCCAAATCTGGGAAAATATGTGTTTGTCCACTGTTTCTCTTTCTCTTTCTCTGTCCATTATTATTATTTTTTTTTTATTTCTGTCTCTCCAGAGTAAGAGGGAGTTTTGGAAGCAGAATCAAAACCAGATGGACTTATTATGGTCTAAAGACCATAGATATCATCGTCAGAGGGACCACCAGCATTAATTCTTCATGAGTGTACTCATGAGACACACACACACACACACACACACACACACACACACACACACACACACACACACACACACACACAGACACACACACGTTTGTTTTTGTGAAAAGTGGGTTCATCCTATAGGTGTAATGGTTTTTATACTCTAGAAACTGTATATTCAATGGCCCTTCACCAACCCTACACCTAACCCTAACCCCACAGGAAACTTGCATTTTTACCTTCTCAAAAAAAAAAAAAAAAAAAAAAAAAAAAAAAAAAAAAAAAAAAAAACTCATTCTGTATGATTTATAAGCGTTTTGAAAAATGGGGACATGGGTTATGTCCTCATAAGTCACCCTCTCCTTGTAATACCTGTGTCATACCCATGTCATTATACAGAGTTGTGTCCTGATATGATACAAAAACAAGAGAACACACACACATACACACACACACACACACACACACACGCACACACACACACATACACACATACACTCTCTCTCTCTTTCTCTCACTCTGACACTCTCTCTCTCTCTCTCTCTCTCTCTCACACACACAAACTCACACACACTCACACACACACACACATACTCTCTCTCTATCTCACACACACACATATGAAAATACAGTGAAGTGCAAACTCAGAATTTGATGCAAACCTGCATTAAATGTTAAATAACACAAATATCCTTTATGAATTGAATCGCATTTGGTTAACCAATGTATTTGCTGCTGACCTTCAATGATCCAATTCAATCAAACTAATGAACAAAAGGGATTTTAGATAAACAAAACATTTGTTTCACTTTAAAGAATGTTGAACTTTCTGCTCCAGCTGTTACAGTTTGGTTTGACTCCTCTCCTCCGGACCGTAACCTTCCCAATCCACCAGATACTGGAATATGATTAACCTACTCCAGTTCCCCATATACGAGACGCGGCGGCGGGGGAACTGGAGTAGGCGTATTAATATGTGCATAAAACACTGGTTTAATTTTGGACACATGAAAGGCGGGGTGTATCCTCTTCTATGCAGGAGGCGGACTGTCACCGGACTAATGATCTTGGTCATAGTAAACGGGCCGATTAATTTGGGCGCTAATTTATTAGAAACGGAACGCAGGCTTTGGTCCAGGTGCGGTGGCACATCTGGACAAACATGTGAGCGGAGGGGACCGCGGCTTCAGATTCCAGACTGGGAAAGGCTGGTGTCCTACACTACACTGAAACGGAGAAAGGCCCGAAGATGACACTGGCAACGAATTGTGAGCGTACTCCACCATAGAGAGTTGTTGACTCCAGGAAGAAGGATTCTTGGAGACCAAACATCGCAACGTCCTCTCTTAATCTTGGTTGGCTCGCTCAGATTGTCCGTTACTTTGGGGATGATAACCCGAAGACAAGCTAACTGACGCTCCTAACAATTTGCAAAACTCTTTCCAAAATTTGAATATGAACTGAGATCCCCTGTCCAAAACCACTTCTACCGGGAGGCCATGAAGCTGAAAGACGTGACCTAGGATCATGGAAAAGGATCTAGGATCTTTTCCTAGGATCTAGGAAAGACGCCTTTGAGAACCGGTCCACTTCGGTCCAAACGACCGTCATGCCATTAGAGGGCGCGAGGGCAGTAACAAAATCTAGAGCGATGTGGGACCAGGGTCTCGAAGGGACTGACAGCGGTTGAAGAAGCTCATCAGGAGGTCGGTTAGATGACTTCCCACTGGCGCAAACTGAGCAAGCCAAAACAAAATCGCAGACGTCACGAGCCATACGTGGCCACCAGAATCGTTGTCTAACCAACCCATTAGTTCTACTTATCCCTGGGTGACAAGCTACATTAAAAACAATGACCCCACTGGACAACCTCGGACCTTAACTCATCCGGCACAAATAAGCGGTTCGGTGGACAACCGGACGGAGGCGTTACCCCCTGTAAGGCCGTCTTGACCTTGGAACGAGGCACAACACGGATGTTGGTTCTCCCACACTGCCGTCCCCCATAAGGCAGCCTTGCTGGATAACAACGTAAGTGTGAATGCCACCTTAGAATTCTCTGTGGCGAAGGTGCGGGGCTGTAGGGCGAAATGCATTGAACACTTAGTTAAGAAAGTTCTGCAAAGCGCTGGCTCACCCTGGGGACAGCTGTTGCTGATGACAATTAACGGAGACGCCCACAATCTTATCAGTGCAGACACGAAACACACAGACTTCACCACAAAATGCAAACACCCCGAGATCACGGTTTACCAACCGTGACAATATTCACTAGTTCACGCTTACATATAATTAGCTGAGGTATGGTATGCGTATTTGGCGTGCTGTCCGGGGAAGGGCTCCGAGCTCGGGAATTGCCCGAAGCTAGAGTACCCCCCCTTCCCCGTATATTGTAAAGTGAACTTGAAGTGAGGAGATGGGGTGGAGGAGGGATGCTGATAAACCGTCAATGGATAGAGGTAAGTCAGCGATATTTATACTGTGGGATTGATTACTTGATTGTGGTCCACCTGTGATGATTAGGCTAAGTATCTGACGCGCTCCTCCCGAATCTTCATAGATAATTACATTTCACTGGTTCACGCTTACATATAATTAGCTGAGGTATGGTATGCGTATTTGGCGTGCTGTCCGGGGAAGGGCTCCGAGCTCGGGAATTGCCCGAAGCTAGAGTACCCCCCAAAAAGGCAAATGTACAGGAGGACAGCCGCCAGTTTAAAGAATGCCCCCCAAAAAGCAGAGTACTGGCGGGGGCTGATTTGGTTTCTGAGAAGTTATCTCGTTGGCAGGCTGTAAGGGCCTACGTACTCCGGAGGGAGCGACTTGGGAGTTGAGAGAGTAGGCCCTACCAGCTGCAGCTAGTGAACTACGTGGTTGTTGGCGCCCGGTCGGTAGGGCTCGGGCCGATGCTCAACTGGAGTTTTTTGGCGTTGGATCGGTGAGCCCTACCGGCCGATGAGGAGGAGCGGCGTGGTTGTGGTGCCCGACCGGGAGGACCCGAGTTGCCTCGACCGGAATAGGTCACGGTGTCGGCGTACGGGCCCTACTGGCTGATAGCCCCTGCTATTCAGTGGGTGAAGGGCCTAACGCTGACCGAGAGGGCCCATGAAGCCTCCGACAGGAGATTGAGACTCAGGATGACGGACGTCTGGGTCCTCTCGGTTAGGCAGATAAAAAGCTTTTGGGCCAGCCGACAAGGAGGACTCTGGCAACATCCGAAGGGAGATCCCGACTCACGGCATCGGCTGGATGAGATTCGCTTGCGGCTGGCAAGCATAGGCCCGTCCGGGAGACTCTCGCCAGACGTCTGAAGGGAGCGCACGCGACAGACGGGTAAGCCTCGGCGGACGGGGAGGGTTGGAAAGGAAAACCCGACTGGGAGGACTCTCGCAGCATCCGATGGGGCCTCTAACTCAGAACATCGAACGGGTAAGCCTCGCTAGACGGGGTTAAAAGATGTGAGAGTAGCTGAGGGTAGCTTTTTTTTTTTTTTTTTTTTTTTTTTTTTGCAGGATTTGGCGAGAGGACGGGACTCGTAGCGTCGGACGGTTAAGCCTCGCCTACCGTCAAATGGAAAGGTAAGTTGTGTGGCCGAGAGACTGTTACCGACGTTCGAAGGGAGCACACACATCGAACGGGTAAGCCTCTCCGACCGTAGGGTGGAAACGTAAAGCAAGTCTGTCCAGGAGGCTCTCGCCAGCGTCCGAAGGGAGCACACACATCGAACGGGTAAGCCTCGCTGACCATAGAAAAGGAAAAGGTAAGGTTGTCTAACCGGGAGGCTCTCGCCGGCGTCCGAAGGGAGCACGCGCATCGAACGGGTAAGCCTCTCCGGATGGCGGACAGAAAAGGTAACGATAGGCAGAGATGCTCACAAGTCTCTGAGCTCGAGTCCAAGTCAAGTCTCAAGTCTCTGAGCTAGAGTCCAAGTCAAGTCTCAAGTCTCTGAGCTCGAGTCCAAGTCAAGTCTCAAGTCTCTGAGTTAGAGTCCAAGTCAAGTCTCAAGTCTCTTTATTATATTAAGTCTCTGGTTATAATAAATGTTGCATCACGTACAGCGACCCATCCAAGCTGCTTAGAACACTGCATAGCTATATATAAGGAATTCAAAGCATGTAATATGTTATTATGACAACTCTATCTATTAGCATACAATATCAACTTTGATTTTGGTATATAATCAGTGTAAACAGGCTATTGCAACATGACAAAAACACCAAGAATGCTTTACTTTTAAGTTAATATCTGTAATTTGCATGTATGGATTCAGTAATGGCCTTCTGTCTGTGCTGGCTGTATAGCTGCACACCTCTTGTCTGGCTTAAGAATGAACAAAGCTACGCTGACTTATGTTATTCATACAATACCTACTCACAAATAAACATCAAAAACAAAGCCGGCTGCAATGAAATACTGTGCAAAACAGCTTTTACTACAAACACTTCCACACAAGAACATTGTTATCACACAAGAACATTTTGATAGAGAACCAAAAATATTTAAAGTAGATAAAATTAGAATAAATAAAATGGATATGTCTACATACTATTACTACTGTAAACTTTGCAAATAGGACATCAGCCCCTTCAAGTCAATGAACAATAACAAAGTGGGCTGCAATGAATATCTGTGCAAAACGTCATGGCTCCGCTCCTACCCAATGACAGAGGCATGCAGGTTTTTTTCCACTGGAGTAATCACGTGAAGGATGCGTGCACAACTAATAACTAATATCATCACGCTATAAAGGGTTGGCCTGCGCTGGGTGCGCCCCTCCCCCTATAACTGTTCTGTCTCGCGGAGGAGCTCATTTGTGTGCATCTGTGTGAAACACGCGCTCTGAAACACGCATAGGAAAAAAGAGCGACAGAAAGAACGGCTCCCCTCCAGCCGTGACTCGGCTCCCATCGTTCATGTTTATGAGCCGTTCAAAAGAATCGGTTCGTTCGCGAACGTCACAACTCTTAACAGCGAGCTCATCTGACGTTTACTAAAAATAAACATTGTTCACGAGTCCCGGAGCTCGAGTCCGAGTCGAGTCTGAAGTCTTTTGAGGACGAGTCTCAAGTCGAGTCTGAAGTCACTGTTTGTGCGACTTAAGTCGCACTCGAGTCCGAGTCTCAAACTCGAGTCCCCATCTCTGACGATAGGTGGCCAGGAGGCTCTTGCCAGCGTCCGGCGGGGACAAACTGGGTGAGCCTCGCAGGCCGTAGGATGGAAAAGGTAAGTTTGCGTGGTCGTTAGGCTGTCGTCGGCGTTTAAGGGAGTTTGCTACTCCTGGCAAGAGACGGTTTAGCCTTGGTGACCATAGGAAGGAAGGAGAGTTTATTGTGTGTTAGGTACTTGCAGCATTTAAGCAGCTTGCTTGTAGGTTAGTAACCTGAACCACACAGTAGGGTCGTGGTTGGCTGGCCAGGAGGCTGTCGCCGGCGTCCGATGGGAGCACTCACATCGGACGGGTAAGCCTCACTGGCCAAGGGTGGAAAAGGTCAGGTTGTCTAGCCAGGAGGCTCGGACCGACGTCCGATAGGAGCTTAGCTCCAGGAATCGAACGGGTAAACCTCTCTGGCTGAAGGACGGAAAAGGTTGTCCAGCCGGGAGGCTCTTACCTTCGTCCGACAGGAGCTTAGCTCCCGGATAGAACGGTTAAGCCTCGCTGGCCAAAGGACGGAAAAGGTAAGGTTGTCTAGCCGGGAAGCTCTCGCCTACGTTCAATGGGAGCCTTGACTCCATGCGTTGGGCGGGTAAACCTCTCCGTACGTAAGACAGAAATGGAAAAGCAGGTAGCCGGGGGCTTTCACCTACGTCCGAAGGGAGTGTGAGCTCCTGGCAACGAACGGGTAAGCCTTGTTGGCCGCAGAATGGAAAAGGTGAGGTTGTCTGGCCGGGAGGCTCTCGTCGGCATCCGAAGGGAGCTCGTGCTCCTGTCATCGAAGAGAGAAGCCTCGCTGGTCATAGGATAGAAAAGGTTAGGTTATTTGGCCGGGAGTGTGCGGCTGGAGTCGGCGGTATTAATAGGAATTTACTCGTCGGTATTCAGTAGGGATGTGTCGCTGGGTTTTTTTTTATTTTATTTTTTTTTTTTTTTTTTATGGCCGATGAGGGTTTGGTGGGCTTTCTTTATGTGAAACTGGTTTATTCTGATGTAGCTTTGGTATGCTTCTGAGGACCATCTTCCTAGAGTTTGGATCTGTTGGTTGGAGAGGCCTTTTTGTGCAGCTGAAGTTGCTGCCCCGATGCGAAATGAATGGGTGGAGAAATTGTTCGCTGGGATGCCTGATAATTGCAGGACGCATTTGAGGTGTTTTTGGAACCAGAAACGAGTGACTGGTTTTTTGGACTCGTCGGTGAATAGGGGTTCGTGTGGGGATTTTGCCTGGGAATTTCTAAGGTGTAAAAAGGCGAGGACGGATTGGTAAGGCTGGATTGGGGAGGGGAGATTGAAAATGTATATGAAATGGCCTTTGTTGGTTTGGTCTGTTTTGCTTTGTTTGATTAAATAAGCGATTGTTTCGTCATCTAGTATGGTTAGGTCTGACACGGTGGGGTTGATTTTAGGATTAAATTTGGAAGAGATCGTAAGCTCCGAGCACCTGAGAAAACCGAAAAAGGCAAGGATGAACATGGCGTCGAGCGTGCGGGCAATGCTGAGGGGTTGGTAATTTGTGCGGAGGGTGTGGATACATTTTGTGAGGATATCTAGCGTTATGGGTTTTCTGGTGTCTGGATGGGTGGGCTGGGATCGCTGGATCCCTTTGATTAGGAGGGAGGTTTGTGAATTATTTATTTCGGGTGAAGGAGCGCCGGTCATTAGTTTGTGAAAAAACTGGACTCCGCTCAGGTAGTTTTTTATAGATCCGACTTGGAGACCCTTGGTGCCGTTGAGGAACGAAATGAAAGAGGTGATGGAGAGTAGAGAAAAATCTGGGAAAGGGATGTTATAGGTGAGGTGAAATGACTTAAAGCACCTCCATGCAGTCACGTATGACTGGAGGGTTCTGGGAGAGACTGCTTGGAGAATAGAGTCCAGTGATGCTTCGAGGAGTGGTTTTAGAGGGTGAGTTACGGAAATATTAATTCTGAATAGTGAGGAACCGGAGTGGGGAATTGGTCCGCCTCTGGAGCCAGCGTCCTGAATTTCTGAAACAGAAAACGAGACAGGGAGTCAGCGATTTGGTTTTCTGTACCTGGGACGTGCTTTGCGCTAATTATGAATTGGTCGCATGCTGCGATCCATATAAGGCGTCTAAGGAGAGGCATGAGGGCGGGGGAGTGAGAACGGCCTTTGTTTATGCACTGAACTACGGCTTCGTTGTCGCAGTGCACTAAAATGCTTTTAGTTGTCCATTCATTGCCCCACAGGAAGGCTGCTACTACGAGGGGATAGAGCTCGAAAAGAGCTGAGGACTGGGTCGAGTCCTGCATCTGGGGGGGCCATGTGGACGCGAACCAACGGCCTTGGTAGAAACCTCCGAAACCAATTGAGGGAGCCGCGTCTGTAAACAGCTGCAAGTCGATGGGAGACGAGATTAAATTGTTGTAAAAAAAAGAAAGCCCGTTCCATTGTCTAAGGAACAGGATCCATAATTTAAGTTCGTCGCGGCATGCATGGGTTAGGGGGATGAGGTCCTCGAGCGCGTGAACTGATGATGCGAGTGTTAGAAGGTGCGCGATGAATGGGCGTCCTTGTGGAATTATGCGCATGGCGAAATTTAAATGCCCGAGCAGGGAAAGAAGTTCGCGTTTAGAACAACAAGGGCTGTCGAGGAGGGTGGATGAGACGAGAATTATTCTATCAATCTTTTCCTTTGGCAGGGAGAGCTGAAATTTAGCTGAGTCGAGGTAGATGCCGAGGAACTCTATGGTTGTGGCAGGACCCATGGTTTTTTCCTGAGCGATGGGAATCCCGAGCTCGGAAAAGACTTTTTGGACGGTGAGGATATGGGCGGCTGGGATAGCCTTGGGCGATGAAATGACCAGGAAGTCATCTAAGAGATGGATAATATGTGGGATTGCGTAATTGTTGGAAAGGATCCAGCAAACGGCTTCTGATAGCATATCGAAAATTTTGGGGCTGGTTTTGCATCCGAAGGTTAACCGGACGGCGAAATAGTATTTCTCAAGCCATCGTATCCCGAACAGGTGCCAAAAATCCGGATGGATGGGCATCACTTTGAAAGCAGAAGTGATGTCTATTTTTGCTAACCAAGCTCCTCGGCCCACGATTTTAATCAGTTCGACTGCCTGATCTATGTCTTGGTATTTGAGTGAAAATTCGTCGAGGGGTATCAAACTATTAATGCTCGGGACTGTAGAATTATGCGGAGATGACAGGTCTACTATTAGGCGTTTCTTACCAGAAAATTTTCTCGTAGCCACTCCGATTGGGCTGACTCTGAACGTTTTGAAGGGGGGGGTATTGAAGGGCCCGATCATGAAGCCTGACTCGACTTCTTTTTTGATGAGGTTAGCTACTTTATCGGGCTCTGCGAGGGCGGATTGGAGATTACGGCAGACGGTGTTTTGGGTAAGCTCGCAAACGACGCCCGGGTTAAAACCGTGTTTGAGGCCAGACAGGAGATAATTAGTAAATTCTTTGTCGGGATGGTGTGCTAGTTCAATGGTCATGCGAAAAATATTCACAGGAGTCGATAGGTAATTTTTAGATTTTTTATTTACGGCTTTATGCACGGGGCAAACTATGCGTGCATGAGCACCGCCACAGAACTTGCAGGAGTGTAGATAGCGGCAATGCTGTCTGATGCATTTCCCGTTGTTGAAGGCGATACATTGCTGTGTGCTTTCTTCTCCTGGTTGGGCTAGGCGTGAGTTTGCTGCAGTAACTGATTTTGGGACATAGCTGGTGGATTTTGCCGGGGGAGTAAGAGAGTGTTGGGTTGCGTCCGGGTTTATTTGTGGGCAGGTTGTGGTGGAGTGAGCCACGGACCTGCAGATTGTGCACGAAATGCTCCTACAGCCTAGGAATACGCGACTGTGCAAGTCGGAGTCGATCGCTCCCCAGTAAGGGCACTGGTTCCACTGAGCTATTCGGATGGCACATTTAGCGGAAAAAAGCTTGTGGTAAGTGTAGAAGTGCCCCCCTCCGTAGGACAACGCGAGTTCGGCTATTATAGACAAATAATCGTTTAGTTCGCGTCGCCTGTGGGGGAAGGCTGAGCAGATTATCTCGGTGTAGCGGTTGAATGCGATGGTGAATTCGGAGAAGGAGAGTAGTCGAGATGAAAGGGGATTTGGATTTTTTAGCGTGACTGAGAAGTCCCCGCAGTCTATTTGGCGGTTTGAATCGGATGTGGGCAGGAGAGAAAGGAGAGACGAGAGATCTACATCCGCACCTGCTAATATCTGTGCCCGAATGCTGTGGGTCACTTGGGGAGGTTCGAGGGCGACAGCGTTTGATGGGATGGGCATTGGTGTAGCAGTGAAGAGTGAATGGGGGGATTTCGCTTGGAGGAGGGTGGTGGCGACAACTGGGGGCGGAGCTGTGTTTGGCAGCGATTGCGGCCAAGCGCTTGCTTGAGCCGCGGGCCCGGAGTTTGAGGCCGCGGGTTGCGGGGCTGGGTTGGGCGGCCAGTATGGCCAGGCAGTTGCTTGGGCCGCGGGCCCGAAGCTGGGATGGGCTAGAGTCGGGGCTGTGTAAGGCGGCCAGTTCGGCCAAACGTTAGCATGAGCGGCGGGCTCGGAGCTCGGCAGAGCGGGAGGCGGGGCATTGTGTGACAGCCAGTTCGACCAAGCGCTAGTTTGGACCGCGGGCGCGAAGCTGGAGGAAGCGGGAGGCGGCGCTGTATGTGGCGAACTGTTCGGCCAAGCGCTTGCCTGGGCTGCGGTGTTGGTATTGAAAGTTCCGTATGGAGGGGCTGCGATGGGTGGAGGAGGCGGCCAGGAGCCTCCTTGGGCTTCGGCGCCCTGAGCTGTTGGAATTGGAGCCGCGGAAGGAGGCTGAGCTCCGGGCGACATAGCGAGCGCCCTTGCGGTTGGAACCGGGGCGCGGCCTAGGCTTGCTGAAGGCCTCTTGCTACGGCTTGATAGCCGCTGCGAGCTAGGCCTAGCGGCGGAGGATGGTGGAGTGCTTTGAGGCGAATTTTGAGGTACTCCTTTCTTTTGTCGTTTCTTTGGTACAGGGGTAGACTGGGGAGAAATGTTATTATTTAGATTTTTTGTATACAAGTCATACAGTTCGGATTTGTTTAACTTGCTTGATGGTGTGATGTCGTTTTTGGACAGGGCCTGCCTCAGACTCGACACCATCCATTTGTCGATTGGCGGAATCGTATGCCTGGCCGAGCGGTAGGAGGACGCGGGGGAGTCAGCCGCGGTTCTCGCCGGAGGCGGCGAAGGTAGGCCTAGGCGTCTTGGGAGGCGAGTAGCTGCTCGCGCCGTACCGCGCCCGCGGGTTGGAGCCTGGGGCTCGATTTGGTTGCCACGCCGGGAAGGGGTGGCCTTGGAGCCGGCTGGCTGCAGTGATGGGGCTGGGGAAGAGCTGGATGAGTCTTCTGACGAGGAATCTCGGTTTTGGGACATGGTGCATGCGGACCAAAATGCTGATAAACCGTCAATGGATAGAGGTAAGTCAGCGATATTTATACTGTGGGATTGATTACTTGATTGTGGTCCACCTGTGATGATTAGGCTAAGTATCTGACGCGCTCCTCCCGAATCTTCATAGATAATTACATTTAAAACTGGTGTATGAAATGGCAAATTATGTAATTGAATTTTCATTTTCATTTTGCACCAAACGTTGCACAAATGTATTGGAAAATGTAAATGTAAATAAAGAAATGCATTGTCATTTTACATATTGCATTGTCATTTTGCATATTACATCCCCAATTGAATATTGCTACCCATATGCTTCCATATGTTCTGGGTTCCCTGCTGTAAGGTGAGTTTATGTTCCTGTTCAAGTCCATGTTTATCATCAAGTCAGGTTAAGTCAAGCCAAGCATTTGTTTAGTTTGGATTTAGTTTTTTTTTTTAGTTTTTTTTTTTTTTTGAGAACCTACACATGGGTTTTTCAACTCGTCTTCATTGGATTCCTGTTACACCTGCATCCTACTCTTCATGCAATCCAGAATGGTTTATTTTTATTAAGCAAACCCAGCCCAAAAGTAATGCAAAAGTAATGTGATGCATTACTTTCCAACAAAAAGTAACCGAGTAAAATAATAATAATTATTATTATATTTTTATGGAGTAACACAAAATTGTGATACATTGTTATAACAGTAGATGTCTCTGTCTCATTGTAACAATAAGTGTCAAATCCAAGACTGTCTTTTAATATGTAGTAATATTTCTGCACTGGGCCTATAAACTAAACTAAACTAAACTTGATTATTTATTTCAGTTTAATTTAATTCATTCATTTCTATTCTGTACAAGGTGTGACTCATATAAACACCAATCAAAAAACAATTTTCCTCAATATTTAAATCCATAATAAGCCAAACCTGAACAAAAACTTTATCTAATTTTTTTTTTTACTTTGAATTGTATGTTTATCTCATTTACAACACCGACTGAACAAATGAAAAAAAGGTAAGACTTTTATTTTATTATATTCTTCTATTTTCTACAATATTCTTATAATTCATGTGTACATAAAAAAACATTGTTAACATATAAAACAAAATCTCTAAAACTACAGTTGCTTTCAAAGATCATTTCATTTTCACAATGAATAATTATCTAAAGTGCATAAAATGTTACATACTCAACATTCAAAACTTAAAGTGAAAAAAAAACCTATATTAACATATATTTGCTTTAACATGATCATTTTTCTGCTCTCCCTCAAAATCACATCTTGCATCCCTTTTCAACATTTTCTACAACAGTATTCACTCAATAATCTCATATTTCCTGTCATAATTCATATATATATTATTTATATCAGGTGCATTCAACAATCAGCATTCTGTTGTGGAGGTTCGAAAATCATAATGTTACAGCGATGGCGTTAAAGTATTTATATTATATTATATATATAATGTATAACTGTCAAAAGATATGGTAACACTTTACTTCAAGCCTATATTGCATTACAAAGGTACTCATACGTTGTAATACATCTTATCTTTTCATAAATAATTATAACCAAGTTAAAATGCATGATAATGGTTTGTTTGTCTTGTGTTTAACACATAAAAATTCCTATCTATTCATGGTTTCAGCATTAATGTATTATAACTGTAGTTACAATTATATATGAGATCATACATTGCTTTATAAGGTTCATTACAACGCATAATTAATGCATTAAAACTACTTTCATAATGCTTTATATATAAAGGCTTTAAGTAACATGTTACTTTCATATTATGATTTAGATTATAGTTCAAGTATGTATAAGTATATATATATATATATATATATATATATATATATATATATATATATATATATATATATATATATATATATATATTTTTTTTTTTTTTTTTTTTTTTTTTTATTATTATTTTACCTAGAGTTGAACATTTTGTTTTAAGTATATAAAATAATATTATATGGGCTCATATAGTGTGACTTTTAATTTTTAAGTGAACTGCCCAAAGCTTCAAAACTCATTTTGATTTCAGTGTCATTTCAGAATCAGTGTGTGAAATCCAAATCAGTCATCTTATGAGGCCAGAGGAAGATCAAATTACACCTTCACATCAAATTCTGGAATAGGATCGACTTCACACGACACACACAGCAGCTGTGACTGAAGAGATGCCAGCGATGTTTATGGAGAACATTCAGTGAAAGGACAGTGTGTATGAATATAACATAATGTCCAGTAATCATCATGATTCCACAGCAGGCTTGGTCCCTGGAAATGACGAACAAAATAAATAAATCAAACATCATGTCAGAGGTCCTTAGTTCCTGTGGTATATTACAGTGGACTTACTTTAGCTCTCAGGAGGAGGCAGACAAGAGTTTCTGCGCGAGCGGCACATGTTGTTCTGTGAAGAAAACCAATATACTCTTAGAAGTTCAGAGAAATCCCATAATTCACAGGTTTTGAGCGCATTAGTGTAGTGCAGACTGTACCTTCTGATGCAGTCGGTAGTGAACGGCTGAATCCGCCAGCCAGGGGTGCTTCAGCGCTTCAGTGGCTCCTATCCTCCAGCTACACACACAGACAGATACACACAAGCTTTTAGCTTCCATCAACTACTGCCACTATACTGTGAGATGGGAATTCTCGAAAGCTCAGCGCTGCAACTAACCACGTCATCATGCGGAGTAAGAGTACGCTAGCAAACAATTATTGAGTACCTTTTATCCAGCACAAGCAGTTTGGAAATGAAATCCTTGGCTTCTTCTGAGACTTCTGAGAATTCATCCTCCTCGAAGTTCCACTGACAGGCCAAAATGTTGTTCAGCGTCTCATTGTTATCGTCGCCGAGGAAGGGTGACAAACCACTGAGCCTGGAAAATACAAGACATGCACAGACAAAACTGTAAATTTCACAAATAATTGCAAGGAAATAGCAAGTAACACACTGAATTAAATCAAAAACTGAAATAAAAATATAAATAAAAAAATGAATAATTAATACTAATAATAATTTTAAAACTAAAATTAACATAAAATATAAAAATGAAAGTTAAATTATATAAATCATATATATATATATATATATATACACTGTGCAGATTTTGCAAGAAAATACTAATTTGGACTTTTTATGTAAATTCATATTGTGATATAAAAATTTTATAAAAATCAGTGCAGAATTTATCATTCTAATTTTTCACTCAAAAATTGGTGGCAAATTTTACAAATAATTGCAAAGAAATGCCAAGTTACACACTGAATTAAATCAAAAGCTGAAAACTTTTCAGTGTCTGATAAAAAGTATAAGTACCCAAAATATACAACCAAAAAAAAAATTACATGAAAACTGAAATTATTAAAAGCCAAGTAAAAATACTAATAAATACTATAATAGTAAATAAACACTGAAAAAAAAAATTATTTAGGATATACTTTGAAACTATTTTCACTCAAATCTCTAATTATAAAGAAACGTCACACTGAATTAAATGTGAAAATTAGAAAGAATGGAAAAGTATTTTCTTTGTAAAACACTCCTATAATCTTTGTTTTATTTATAACTTCAAATAAACAAATAAGGACAGTGCACATCAAAAACGTCAAACGTTATTGTCAAATACTGTACTGTTACATGCTAGAACATCTTCCAGTGTTCGTGTGACTCACAGCATGTACACGATCACACCCAGACTCCACATGTCCGTGTTGAACGACACAAAATCATAGTTGATCACCTCAGGAGAGAGAAACTCTGGCGTCCCGAAACTCACACGCAACTTCTCTTTGGGCTGATACCTGAAGAGAACCAACGGCTCTTAACTCAGATGCTTTCTCATTTCTGAACAAAGACATCAGTGCAGTGAGTACTTACTTCCTGGCCAGTCCGAAGTCGATGATCTTGACTTTATGTGTGAGTCTGCTGACACATAGAATGTTCTCTGGCTGCAGGCCACAAGAAACAACAAGAGTTGTGAAGGTCACTGTGGTTATTTGTCAGCCGTTTTTCCTCTAATGACAGATCAAAGTGTTTTATTGTTGCTTCACACTGGATCTCTGCTTGTACCTTTAGATCCAGATGGAGGATATACATTTTGTGTATGTAATGCAAGCCTTCACAGATCTGCCTGATGAACATCACTGTTTCAAGCTCTGTCAGCTTATAGTTCTCATCGATGATTCTGTCGAAGAGTTCACCTCCATCAACACTGTTCAGAGAGATCGGCACATAATCACTTTAATTAACTTTGCAATCCTCACTTGTAGTTATCACCACAATTATTAAGCTACTCAGATTTTATTATTACAATTTTAAAGTCAAAGCTAAAGTAGGTTCAAGTTAGTATCATCACTACTTTTAGTCACAACATTAAAAACTTTTAAAAGAAGTAAATGAGGAAAAACAAACAAAAAAGCAATACACATACTATTCAAGTACAAGGATAACGTCATTCCTGGACTCGTAGGCTGCGTAGAGCTGGATCAGGTTGGCGTGGTCGAGCTGGTTCATCACCTGAATCTCATTCTTCACTACCTCCTGTCAGATAAAGCACATTAAAATATTATTTTACAACTGAGCACTATGTGCAATCCACTGAGCCTGTAAAATACAATTTATACACCAACAAATTTGTGGAAATCAGAAGTCTCAAAACTCATCCTTTCTAATCACCCTACTACTTGCCCGCTTGATCCTATTCCATCTCATCTCCTTCAAGCCATTTCTCCTGCAGTTGTACCTGCACTCACTCACATCATCAACACATCCCTCCACACTGGTGTTTTTCCCTCATAATTTAAAGAGGCTCGTATAACTCCACTACTTAAGAAACCCACCCTCAACCCATCTCTTTTAGAAAACTACAGACCAGTTCCCCCTTCCATTGCAAAAACACTCGAACTAGCTGTGTTCAACCAAGTCTCTACATTTCTCACACACAACAACCTCCTTGATACCAACCAATCTGGCTTCAGAAGTGGACATTCAACTGAGACTGCCTTGCTCTCAGTTGTTGAAGCTCTAACACCGGCAAGAGCAGAATCCAAATCTTCAGTACTTATCCTGCTTGATCTGTCCACTGCTTTTGACACGGTTAACCACCAGATCCTCCTGTCAACCCTACTGGCAAAGGGCATCTCAGGAACCACACTCCAGTGGTTTGAGCCTTACCTATCAGATAGGTCCTTCAAAGTATCTTGGAGAGGTGAGGTGTCCAAGTCACAACATCTAACTTCTGGGGTGCCTCAGGGCTCAATTCTTGGACCACTTCTCTTCTCAGTCTACATGGCATCATTAGGTTCTGTCATTCAGAAACATGGCTTTTCATACCACTGCTATGCTGATGACACTCAACTCTACCTCTCATTCCATCCTGATGATCCAAAGGTAGCTATTCGCATCTCAGCTTGTCTAACAGACATTTCTTCCTGGATGAAGGACCATCACCTTCAACTCAACCTTGCCAAGACAGAACTGCTTGTGATTCCAACAAACCCATCACAATTTCACCATCAAGTTAGGCACATCAACTATAACTACTTCAAAAACAGCCAGAAGCCTTTCAGATGTGATTGAAGATCAGCTGACTTTCTCAGACCACATTGCTAAAACTCTCCGGATCTGCAGATTTGATTCATTCAACATCAAGAAGATCAAGCCCTTTCTTTGGGAACATGCTGCACAACTCCTTGTTCAAGCTCTTGTTCTGTCCAGGCTGGACTATTGCAATACTCTCTTGACAGGTCTTCCAGCCAGTTCTATCAAACCTTTACAATTAATTCAGAGCATGGCAGCAAGGTACATTTTTAATGAGCCAAAAAGAATACACGTCACACCTCTGTTCATCAATTTGCACTGGCTTCTAATAGCTGCTGGCATAAAATTCAAGGCAGTGATGTTTGCCTACAAAACTACCACTGGCTCTGCACCCATTTACCTAAATGTGTTATTTCAGACTTGTGTGCCCTCTAGAAGCTTGTGTTCTGCAAGTGAACTTCGCTTGACTGTATCATCCCAAAGAAGCACAAAGTAACTTTTACAGACTTTTAAATTTAATGTTGCCTCCTGGTGGAATGACCTCCCCAACTCAATCCTAGTCCTTAGCCATCTTCAAGAATCGGCTTAAAACAAAATCTCTTTATTTGACCCTCTAACTTTAACACTCGCTATTCTAATTATATTCAAAAAATAATAAATAAAAAAAATAATAAAAAAACAACCTTTCTAATCTTTTTGTAATCTATTTTCTTTAAATGTATTATGCAATTGTGTGTGTGTGTGTGTGTGTGTGTGTTGAATCAAAGTGTTAATTTAACACTATAAAAGTATGTATACATTGAAAATTGGTGTAGGTTTACGTTGACAGTTTCTACTCAGAAAATACTAGTAAATTTCACAAATAATTAGAGAGAAATAGCAAGTAATATTGAATTAAATCAAAAACTGAAATAAAAGGTAAATTTGACAAAAATATAAAAAAAATGACAAAAGTACAATAAAAATGTCTAAAATTTATGTGCAAACTTAAAATGTAATTCTCTTTCATGTTAAAAAAAAATGCAGATTTGTTTTTTTATATATATTTTTTCGTACCTTTTCTTTTTGACTCCTAGCTTTGATTATCTTTGCAGCCAAAGTAAGTCCAGAGGAATTTTCAATGCATTTATACACCTGACCAAATCGACCTCTACAAGGAGATAAAAGCAGACATCAGTGACCGTTAAGACACCTAAATATATATATATATATATATATATATATATATATATATATATATATATATATATATATATATATATATTTGTATTTGTAAGCAAGACAAAATATGTATTTTATTACATCAGATAACAAAATGTCAAACCAAGTGTCACTTACTTTAAATAAAGACAGCACAAAAACACACAGACTGAATATATTTAACTTTTTCAAGTACGTCCCATTATTCTACTAACCCAAACCAAACAGACTACTAATACTGCACTATGACTGCAAGTCGACATGTAGTTGTAAAGTTATTTATATGTAGCAGAATGTTTAAAGTGAACTATCAAAATAAAGTGTTACCTAGTGGAACGTAAACACTAGTTCTGAGAAAAGATCTTGCAGCATTTGTGCACAGATAAAGACACTCTAATATTTTGTTATCTGCGATGACTTTCAAACATGTCTAAGAGTCTACTTTTTTCGGAGCCACTGACAAAACAACATTTTAAAAGACTTCAAGGCGCAGAGCAGGAAGGACATTAGGGACTCTGTTGTCATAATTTTTCAAATACTATTGCATTAACAACTAGAAGAACATTCCCTTTGAAGAGATGGATTAACACCTAGTCATTAGTTTCCAGCTGGCGCGGAGGTACAGTTTCACATACCCTGAAATCTCAATGTAAAAATAACTGGCTTGACTATGAAGTTATGACTGTACGGTTACGCAATTAGCCTTTGAGAGGATGAGCAGAAATTACACTGCCTCTAAAACATTATGTTCTCAGCAATCAGTTCCAGAACGCAAGAAAAAAAATTCCACAGACCCTCCGAGAACCTCCTGTCGGTTGATAGTGTAGAAGTTGTTAATCTGGTTGGGTTTGGCAGACACCACGCGGTGGCTGAAGGGTGCTGGTGGAGGTGGGGTGCAATCTGTGGAGAAGATGGAGACGATACATAAAGATTAAGTTGACATGCCTGTTGACTAGATACATATGTTGTGTTTTGAAAGCAGCTTCCCAAAATGAGATGCTCAACAACCTGCTAAACTAGTTTTCAAGACACCCTTAGTCAACCAGCACTACTAACCGACTAAGGGACAGATTTACTAACAGTCTTTTGATATTAAAATAGCACTGTCAGGATTTATGCGCAGTAAAGGATTAGTGCTGAAAAGGTGTGGACACAGTTATCTTTGCGCCTGACCTTATAGAATATGCATTTGTAGGAGTTTCCCTTTCTGACGCAAAATTTCTGAGAGGGGATATTAATATGAATCACGACTTATTAATATTTGCGCAGATTAAATTAAAGGTATTTGTGCCATTATTTAATGCTGCAAAAAGCATGTCTTATAGTGGACGCTGAGTTGCGCTGTTCATGGTAGATTGTGTTGGTTATTATGGAAATTATCTGGTTGCGTCTGTGTTAATTTGCACATCGTAAATCACCCGCAGAACTTAGCACTTTTTTTGGAATTGTGCTATCACATCAATTTTCCCTTCTATACTATTTGCTCATTTTGGGATTATTGACGTGGTCGACTGATGATTGAATAGTTAAAGACTTATACATAATTGAAGTTTCTCAAATACTTTTGTTTTGTAGACAAAAAATATAAATTACCATTATGTATGAATTTCTTTCCGAACCTAAATTTCCCAAAACTAAATCTAGAGTGGATGGTAAGAAAATCATGTGAACTCATTCATGAAGATGGTTGAGAATGTCCAGAGAGTAAATTTTCCAAAATATGGAAAATATGGTTACATTTTTGTTTGTTCGCTTTAGGCATTCTACCAACTAGAAGTAAATTTGCAACTACATGTAAAATAGCAGTATTTAAACTAGAGTATTAGTAGACTTTCTGCTTAATATCTGCTAACACTTAATTTTGATGGTCCCTAAAACACATTGTCCAGACAATAAGTAACTTTGCAAATACATGTCAACGTATTCTAATAATCCTAACAGTCTACTTATATTCTAATGAGAGCTAGTTGACGTGTAGTTACAAAGTTACTTATAGTTAGTAGAATGTCTAAAGTAGACTATGAAATAAAGTGTAGCTTATTACTTTTATCAGTCATACAAAGGAACCACTGGGAATCTTACCAATGAAGAAGTGATCCTTGTAATCCTTGTAATCTTCATGCTCATAGTGCTCCTTCTTCTGTTTGCTGAAATCCAACTTGATTTCCACACCATCGGCTTTGAAAACACCACAGAGATCTTCAGGTTCATGTGGCTCCTGATCGCTCTGGTTTTCTCCCTCCTCAACCCTGCTCTTCTTGTGGTCATCCAAACCCAGATCTTCTTTTGTCACACGTCGTTTGCTGCTGGTAGTCAGTTCATCCGTCTGCTCAGACTCAATGCTAAAACAACCAAAACAGAACAGAGGTTGAAGACAGAAAACAAAACAAAGCCAAAGCTCAAATCTTATTTGCAAGAGCATCAGTGACATTGGGTGATAGGATCTGACTAATAGTTTGCCTTTCATGCACCACCAAGGTATCCAATAAAGGTTCAAGTCTAGGCTTTGTCTAGTCCAGTCAAGTTCTTGACTCGGCAAACCATCTCTATATGGAAAAGTCATAGTCAAGCCAGAATAGAAAAGGGCTGCCACAAAATTGGAAGCAAACAATTCTCTAGAATGCTGTGAAGTTAAGTTTTGTCATTAATGAATTGAACTAGCCAAACCCATCAATTAGTGGAAAGAGTCCACATACTTTTGATCATTTGTCCAAGATATGGAAACCCCATCAGATTTACAACTCACCTTTGCACTGAGTTATCAATTGGTGTAGAAGGCTCTGTATCAGGAATGCTGGGTTCTGAAGGACCTTCAGTAATTGTCTCGTCCTCCGTTCCCTCTACCTCCTGATCTTTGAGTATGTCTTTGGTCTTTGGTGGCAGCTCCTTAGTCTCTTCTTCCACTAGTTTAGCTGTTCCTGCTTGGACCTCCTCTATCTTCGGCTCTGCGTCTTTCATCTCATCCTCTTTCAGCTCCAGCATGACCTCATTCTCTTCTATCGAGCTGTTCTCTTGCTTAGGTTCAACTGGCTTGTCTTCCTCCAGGATAAGGTCCTGCTGAACTATAGTAACCAAGCCATCATCTGATTTCTGCATGCATTTTTCCAGATGTTGGGATGCTTCAGTGCGTTCTGCATTTTCTTGATTTAGTTTTTGAACCTCTTCAAGCAACAGTGCCTGCTTCTTCAAAGAGATTGTATCTACTGTAATATAAACATAATAAAGACAAAGACTAAATGTGAATGTAAAGTATATCAGTGTATTGTTTGGATTATGCACACAAATACAGAGTAGTTCATGTGATTTAAAAGATTTTTGCATCAAGTACATGTCATTAGGTTTGTCATCCCAAGCTTTTTGTCTGGATGGTATTAAATGTAAGTATCATGTATTAATTGAATTTTGTTTACCATTTGAATCAGGTGGTTTCTTCTTCTGTGCTTTGAGGCCTTTGAGGCTCAGATGAAACTTCCCATCTTTAACTTTGTGGTCTCTTAGCTTCAGAGCAAAGAAAGAAAATGAAATAAGTAGGTTAAAGTGCAAATAGTATTTGTGTTCATCTGCAACAAAATAAACTAAAAAACTGTAATATGTGCAGTGAATTTGTGCAATTATTCCAGGGTCGTTAATTGTGATATCAAAATTCTTGTAAAATGCACAACCGCGTGGTTCACAAACCTATAAAGTTAGCACAATGAAGCAAGGAGTTGTTTTGATCCAAGATGCTAGAGCTTGTAAGACTGTTATAGACACAAATATGAGTGGGATGGGTTGTTAGGAAGCACGATTAGTCTGGGAATAGTTTTAGGTAAGTGTTAGGGCATAAAAGTGCTGGTCTCCATTTGATTGCCATATGAAATACAAATAAAGGAAATTAATGCATAAATGGCATGGCGTCCCTAATGTGGCACCTGCAGTTGAAGTCTTTCCCTTACATAGCCTGGTGGATGTTGTGTGGGGATCTACACAACACAACACATGCTATTTTGAATGGCAAACAGTTGGGGGTGTGAAATTATAACCCAACACATAATTCTAGCTGACTTCATATATTTCCTTTCTCCAAGCCAATGTTCTACTTTCCAGTAATTTAAATCATAATGACGCCACAGGGAAGAAACTACAAAGACCAATTTAGTGACTGGTGTTTTGGCAAAGTGAGTGTCGAGCTTTTGAAGACCCTCAAATTGGCACCATACTTTCTATCTCTACTTGAGAAAGTTTCCATGCAATGAATGGAGCATTTTTATCATAACATCGCTTCTTACATTGTTTTCACAAAATACCAGTGCATTGTTTCACCTGGATGTACATGCTCTGATGATCAAGCACTGATCATCATTAACTCACCTTTATAGTGACAGGTTCATTGTTATCTGAGGTCTGGCATTTGCTGATCAGTTTGATTTTACTGTCCTTGGATCTGAGGGACGAATTTGTTTTGGTCTTCCGGGACGCCGGACCTTTGAACAAAATATCCATGATTTGGGAGGTTTTCACATTTTCTCCAATAAAGCTGACCACTTGCTGAATGCTCATCATCAGACTTTCCATTCCCTCCAGTTTTTGTGTTTGCTGCTCTGAGCGTTGATTTACAGCCAACATGATGCTGTTCATTTCTTGGCACATCTCCTTCATCTCATTGGCCGGTCCTGTTCGGATAACAGGAGGAAAATGGATATCTTCCTTTACCACTTTCAGAGTTTCAACATCTTTCTCAATTCCACCAATGTCCTGAGACATGCCATCGAGTCGGCTGAGCACTTTTTCTTGGATACTTATGAGCCTGTCCATTTTGCTGCTCAAGGTATCAATCCTACCCTTGAGCAGGTCAATACCTGTGCTGGAGTTAGCAAAACTCATGGTCTTGACTAAAACCAACTAGATTTGTGGACACACTACCAGAGATTCACCTGCAGAGGATATAGCTGGTAATTCAAAAAGGCATTGATAATCCAATAACAAGCTGAGCGGAAAACTCGTAAAAGACAGAATCTGGAAAAACACAAGACATTAAATCCCTCCAAAACAAATTGATCCATCCATCTCTTCCTTTCCATTGAACAACATATGGACCTTTACAAAGTGGAGGTCAGACTAAGAATGGATTGAGCCGGTCTCTGTAAATGTAACTGGTATGGAGGGGAGGGGAGGGGGGGGTGTTACGTCAGCAGGTCCCAGGGAGGGGCTATGTTTGGCTCAGGAATTGCTGTGTGATATGTGAGAAACTTTGAGTGCTAAAGCCATGTCAGATGCCTCCCTACCAGGTGTCAAAGGGGCCCTGGAGACACCCGGTTTCCAGAACGGCCTGCTCAGAAAATGAATGGAAAGAAACTTGAGTACTGACTTCTCTTTCACCTTGAGAGGGTCGATCAGAGACGTCATGCTATTTAAGATTTCACATTAATAGAACTTGCCAGGAATTCCAAGGGCTCAAATTCAGAAGGAATGAAGCCAGGAGTTGGGGAAGCCAAGAGCATATGAAGAGGTCAATTAAAAAAATGATGGGGAAAACTGAAGAAAAATATGGTGATGACATGGTGATGGAACTAAAATATGAGATGAGGAAAAATGCTTTTGTTTTCAAACAAATTGTTGTGTCCCCCTGAGAAACGCTGCATTCTCTTGTAAAAGTAAAGCTTTTCCCTACAAAACATTGCTTCTCTTGCAAAACATTTGCATTTTCTCTCAAGAGTGTTGCAGTCATCCACTAAAAAAGAATGTTGAGTTCTCTCACAAAGCATTTGAAATTATCATGCCCCACAATTGTGCTCTTCCAAAAAACACTTACGCTCTCTCAATATGTTTTGCAATTCTTTTGCAATAGTATCGCGCTCCCCTAAGAAATGTTGCATTCTCTCACAAAAGATTTATTCTCTCAAAAAGCATTTACGTTCTCTTTCTAAAGAATAGTGTTGCCCTGATAAATGTTGCATAATCTTGCAAAATATTTGCTCTCTTGCAAAAGTAACGCATTCCCCAAGAAATTATGCATTCTCTCGCAAAACATTTTCTCACCCAAAGCATTTGCTTGCACAAGTAGTCCATTCTCACAAAAGCATTGAATTAGCAAAAATTACATTCATAGTATTTCCCTCTCACCACATATTATTTCCATCACAAAGATTTGCTTCCCATTTACCAGAGATTGGTAAAATCCCCGTTTCACCATCACCATGCCATTTTCCCAAACCTCATCTGAGGTTGTTTTTATTAAGAAATAAGATTATGTTTCTTCTGATGTACAAACACCCTGGCAGTTGATGGCACACTTCTACTGGAAAAGAGGAGCCTGTGGACCCTCTCTCAACTGAAACTAGAGTTCGTGTCAGTGTTCTGACTGAATCACACTCTTCAGTCCTCTAAAAAAGCTCACTCATTCACAGATAAGACAGTTACAGATCACTTTTAACTTAGAGGATGAAATATGAAGCCCCAATTCACCCTCTACCATATAATACAGGTAACTTGACCTTGTTCGGATCACCATAAATGATATTTGAGTTCACAGTCATAATGTTGTTCTTTAAAGATATTGAATATCCTCTTAAATTACATATTTCTCAGATTTAATCCTCATGCTGCAAACCCAGATGTCTTCTCCCAGAATAGCATAAGAGGCGCTACTCCAACACTATAGTCATCATCTCATAGTCACAGGCATCATTTGAATTTATACACACACACACACACACACACGCACACACATGCAAACACACACACACACACACCGTATTTACTTGCAAAAAGTGAATTGGCCATTGACAAGTCTGCTGGCAAGTCTCAAGAGAAGCAGACTTCTGTTGTTTATTTTCACAATGTTCTGGCACTGGACATCTGACACTGATGCTGCTGTGAAAAGTGGGACCTCATTCATATCAGTGTGTGAATCACCTGTCCCAGGACACCAACAGATGACAGAGTAGAAATGTAGATGCTGCTCATTACAGGTTGTAAGACGAAATAGATACTCTGTGACAAGTCAGCACAAATGTGTTCAGAGACACCTCAAGAAATCAAACCACCATCAACAGACATTTCCTTTATACAAATTATTAGATGAATGCATCCTTGAATAGGAACCTGGAAATTTGAACATGCTACCATTGAATTATTATTATTATTATAAATGACTCTACACATGGGGGAGGGAGGAATGTTCATTTAAATAATGTAAGAAAATGCATATAATAACAATAGGCTTTATTTTCTTTCAGTTTTCAGTTCAGTCTACATACTCATTTATATAACTCTATTTATTAAAATTATGAAAGATACATTATGCATACATGATTTAAATGACATTATTGATGTAAGGGTATGCAGAGTGTGTCCTCTACATACAACTCTGTTCCAGTGTGAGTTTGACTGACAGCAAAATATTTGATATGTCAGCCCATCAGCATATCCAAGAAAAACATATCAGCTCTCTTAGCCGGAGTATAAATTTGGACAGTCGGAGTCAGAGTAACACAAAACGCCAAAGGAGGCCCATACCATTTCAAGACAACAAAACCGTGCGACTCTGGAGTAAACAGGAGCTAGCAGAATAGCTCTCTTGAGTTTATATTACTAGCAGTTTACAATGAAACTTGATAGATGGGAGGTAATACAGCCGTACTGAGAATTAGGCCAAGTTTTACTGTGCTGTGCTGTGCTGTGTTGAGCAAGTGACAAACACATTGAAAAGAAGCTGCACAGCTGCCCAAGCTGACATACGCTGCATTCAGACCGTTCATGAGCTAATAGGAAAGCTAAAAAACACATGTTGTGCCATAATGAATATGCAACTAGATTAAGGCATAATGTGTCATCTCTTGGACAAGGTGGGACAAATGTTTTTAACGCACAGACTGAAGTTCCCAATCAGGTCCAAGCACAAATTGTTCTTTTGGCAAGATGAAAAGTTGAAGTTGAGTAAATAGATACACAGTCAAGAGAGCAATCGTTATAGGACGATGGAAGCACAGAAACATGGGTCCAAATATCTGTTTTCTGTGCCTGATGTCATCTATCAAGAAAAATAAAGTCTTTTTACTCATCCTCAGGCCATTCAAGATGTAGATGAGTTGAAAATTTGTAGCACTGTATCACATGCTCAGCAAAGGATCATCTGCAGTGAATGGGTGCCATCAGATTGAGAGTTTAAACAGCTGATTAAAAACATCACAATAATCCACAGCACTCCAGTCCATCAGTTCACATCTGGGGAAGACAAACGATGAAACAAATCCATGATTAAGGCTGAATCAGGAGAGAAATTTGCAGTCATTAAGCCAAAACAGCTCTAAACAAATATGTGGCTGGATTTTGGTGCGAGAGACAAGAGGAGTATGACTTTTTCACCAGAGGAAGCATTATTATGGATTATTGTACTGTACTGACTATACACTTATTCAATGCACAAAAAGCACACAATAAAACACAATTTACAGTATATTTTTAATAAAAATCATCCAATGTATTCCAAAACAGGTGTATCTTTTTGTCACAACAATGTGCTTTTGCATCTGAGTTGAGTAAATGTGTTGTATGCACAGACAGAGATACGAGCAGCTTGTATGTTGTTTATAAGATCTGATCTATAAATTACAGAAAAGGACGAAGATGGACATATAAACACAGAGTGTGAGTGAGTGCAGCCTGACATCGGGTCACCCATTCAGCAGAAGACCCTTGATCACCCCCTCCATCCAGCCAGAACAGTTTGTCCCAGGACATTTGGGGGTGGTTTGCGACCCCTGGCCTGCAGTTTCAGTATCATTTTACCTGAGTACCAGCCAACTTTCCAGAGACGGTCCGAGACATGACGCGTGCCGAGGCTTTGTAACATAAGAACTGTGAGCAGTGCTGGTGTAACTCTCTGATGCTCATGCAGATACAGTACAATTACAATCTCTGTATGCTTTCTGTAGTGGAAGAATTAATGTCTGAAGAAAAATAAGAACTACTTTTGCATGCCATCACATCCTTTGGAAAGCATTGGAGTGAAAAATAGCTAATGTCAACTTTTACAACTTTTGTATGTTTGTACTGTCCAGATTTGTATTGGATTATTTGCAGCAGAAAATAAATCTAACATCTGGATGAACAAAAGCCCCAAGATTTGATGAATAGCTAAAGTAAGGATCACAAATGACTTGTAACTGAATTGCACTACAAACAGTATGTAATGGTTACGAATATTATCTATTGTCTGTTCATTTATTCCTGCAACTTTTCAGTTCATATTGGATAAATTTTTCATTTTGAAAGCTTTACTAAAACTTTATCTCAACAAAATCTGAAATGGATGCAACCACAAATGAACCTACATAATTCAATGCATTAATGAACATCAATCTACAGACAAATTGAAAAATACAGACCTAGAAGAAGATTTACTCAGTGACTGTTGATTTTGTGAGAGCTAACCATAGCAGCTGAGTAACTTGCTATGAAATGGTTTCCTGGTGAACTAATAAAAACTTTTGTGCTTTGACTCCTGGAAACTGCATGTAGCTAACTCTTGCCATTTTTAAATGTTGTTTTATATTCCAAGAAATGCCAAGTTCACAATAAAGCCCTGAAAAATGCCATAGAAAATCAGATTTACAGATGGTCTACATCTTTGTTGTGTTACTGTAAGTCATTTTGACTGCAGTGTCAACAAATTAAGTCCTAAAAAGGTCTTAAATCTGAGCAGAAAGACTTAAATTCATAAAGTTGTTAATGCATATATATATATATATATATATATATATATATATATATATATATATATAGTGTTTTTGTTTTGTTTTCCAATGCAAATATCTAAACAGCCTTACATCAGAATACATTTACATTATTGCATCCTGCCGCTGATCACTGATCAAAGCCCCTCCTTTGCCAATTCCTCTGAGGAAGGATCTACTGACTCAGAGACAGGGCACCATTTGGCACCCGCATCCAGACCTTTTGGAAACTCCATGCCTGGTCCCTGGATGGGACGTGGAGCTTCTAGGTGACCTGCCCCAAGATGTAGTGAACACTATCACTTTGGCAAGAGCACTGTCTATGAGACACGCTTACGCCTTGAAGTGGAACCTGTTCATCGAGTGTTGTTCTTCTCTCCTCGAAGATCCCCGAAAATGCCCGATTGTGGTTGTGCTTTCCTTTCTGCAGCAAGGGCTGGAGCGAAGGCTGTCTCCCTTCACTCTCAAAGTCCAGGTTGCTGCTATTGCTGTGTACTATGACCCAGTGAATGGGAAGTCTTTGGGTAAGCATGAGGGGCCAGGAGGTTAAATCCTTCCCGGCCCCCTCTATACCCTCTTGGGACCTGACTCTAGTGCTTAAATCACTACAGCAGGGCCCATTCAAGCCTTTGTATTCAGTGGAGCTCAAGTTTCTTTCATTGAAAACTCTGCTCCTGCTTGCACTGGCCTCCGTCAAGAGGGTAGGGGACCTGCATGCATTTTAGGTCGACGATTCATGCCTAGAGTTTGGGCCGGCTGACTCCCAGGTAATTATGAGGCCCCAGCCTGGCTACGTGCCCAAGGTTCCCACTACACCCTTCAAAGACCAAGTGGTGAACCTCCAAGTGCTGCCCCTGGAGGAGGAAGACCCAGCCCTGGCTTTGCTCTGTCCTGCCCAAGCATTGAGATGCTATGTAGACTGGACACAAAGCTTCAGGACCTCAGACCAGCTCTTTGTCTGTTATGGAGTCCGGCAGAAGGGGAATGCCATCTCTAAGCAGAGGATGGCCCACTGGATTGTGGGTGCCATAACCCTGGCTTATCAGGCTCAGGGTGTGCCCTGCCCATTCAGGTTGCGAGCTCACTCAACTAGAAGTATTGCATCGTTGGTGCCTCGCTGACAGATATTTGTAGAGCTGCGTGCTGGGCGACCCCACTTTTTAACACTTTCGCTAGGTTCTATAGCCTTCATGTAGAGCCGGTATCCTCCTGTGTTCTCACCTCAAAAGGGTAGTGGCACTGAGAGGCCCCAGTTTGTGTCGGCTTGCATAAACTGCTCCAGAGTGTCCATACTGTAGACCCTGTTGAGATCCTCCATCACCCTAGGCAGCTGGACGTGGCGGAACATCCGGCGCCAGGCCTTCATGATGATCCATGAGAACCATGGAAGGCTGGGTTCCATATTGAGACCTAAGCGGTACTCGTATGTGTATAGTCCATGGTATAGCCTTAAAGCCCGTGTTTCCCCGGAAGACTTCTTCCTTCCCAAGAGGGTTTTAATAACCTCAAATTCCCTGTCAAGGGAACTTCGAACTGCGTCCTCTGAAGGGACACTATGGGGAACACCTCGTCATGACCTGTGTCCGAAGCATACTTTGAAAAACGGCAACATGTTGGCCAGCAACAGCCTCTGACGTCGCTACCGGCGCGACTATAAATACGCGCCCGTAGGACCCGTCACTTATCTTCTTCGTCTTCATTGACTGTTTTGTTTGAAGCCTGCATCTGAGAAACTTTTTGTCTTTTCGAGGAAAGAGGGACAGCCATCTGGATCTCGCGGCTCAGGACCCGCCGTTGCCGAGGCACGGAGGAGAATGAGCTCGTAGGGATCACAAGTGGATCTCGCTGAGGAGTGTAGAGAGGGACTTTTCCTCTCACACTCTCCGGCGGCAAACGAGAGCAAACTTCGGGAGGAAGATGCGTTGTCATTAACCCCTTCTGACACTGAAGTTAGTACTCTGCTGGGTTCTACCCAGAAAGAGCAGGAGATGTCTGAGAGTGGCGAAGAAGCTGAGGCTGAGCCTTCTAAATCCTCCTGCCCTGCGTATGAAGAGCTGTTAGAGGTTATGGATTGCGCCACGGCAAAATTAGACTTGCCATGGAAGCGTGCCAGAAAGGTAATGTCACGAGGTTGCCTCGATGAGCGTTATTTGTCTGACCATAGCCCTCCTGCCCAGGTGAGCCTTCCATTCTTGCCTGACTTGCATGCAGAAGTCAAAAAGGAATGGAAGAGGCCATTTCCCTATCGCATCCATCGGTTTCAGCATACGAGTTATGCTAATATCGAGGGCATGCACGAAAACGGCTATGAGAGGATGCCCGCTGTAGAAGAGACGCTGGCTAGCTATCTCTCTGTGGGTGAAACGTCCTCTCTTAAATCTCCCTCTTTGCCATCTAAGCCCCTCCAGGATACATCCTGCTTAAATGGCAAATCATACGTGGCAGCAGGCCAGGCTGTGGCATCATTGCACACGATGGCAGTGCTTCATGCTCACCAGGCTGACCTGCTGAAGGACCTGGATACAGGCGAGGTCCTTTCACCTGACCAGGTAGGGGAGCTGCGCCGCACCACAGACCTCTCTCTCTGGGCTACCAAGCAGGCCGCCTCTGCCATGGGCAGATCTATGGCGGCCATGGTGATAACGGAGAGACATCTGTGGGTGAACGTGGCAGTCATCGGGAGGGAAGAAAGGGGGTTTCTTCTCGATGCTCCGGTCTCACCTTCTGAGCTTTTCGGTACCTCTGTCAAGACGGTGGTCGAAAAGTTCAGGGAGGCAAGGGCGTGCTCCGCTGCCTTTAAATCCTTCATTCCACGAAGGTCCAGGTCCGAGCCCGAACAACAAAGGGGTCCTGGTCCATCTTGATCTGAGGATCGTAGACGGGGCGAAGAAGGCTAGTGTCGCAGCTCGCGCTCCTCCCCCGCCTAGGGGCAGGGGCAAGAGGAACCGCGGGTCACGGAGAGATAAGCAGGGTCTGAGGGATGTGATTCAGACGAGGCAGCGTCCTCGCCCGGATCAGAGCGATACCTAGTAGCTCCGGATGTTTTTTACCTCTGTTTTAACTTCTGTTTTTATCCTCCCCTGCCTAATTCCCCTGTAGCCACAAGCTCTCCACCTGATCGAGGTTAGGTGGAAAGTTTCTCACATAACAGTCTCCTTTCCTGGACCTATGATGTTTTGGTTGGTTCTATGCTCATAGTAACCGCCTTACTGACGGTTACTATGTTACTATGCCGCAAGCGGGACTCCAGTACAGGAGGGTGGGTGAGTACGTAACCCTTGCTTTACCTGCTTATGGGTGTTATGTTGCTGGTGGATATATGTCTACTAACAATTCTGTGAGTTTCCTTTACAGAGCCTGGCTGATCATCAGAATTGGCACAGCACTGCAGGGAATTTCATGGATCTCCGGCCAGGTCAGCCTGAGGGGCCGCCTGGCCGCTTGGCGCATCCGGGGAGGTAGTTACGGAGTCCTTCTGTATGTGCTGCCTCAGGTGATGCTCCCCTCGCTTGAGGGTTGGAGCTCGCCTCTCCCGTACGATCCAGCGCCTCTGCGATGCTTTTCTGTACACACGCTAAGCTTGTGTACTTTCTCAAAACCACATGGTGGTCAGTGTGCACGTGAACACTTTGTGCACTGTCTCAAATCCACGTAAGTGGTAAGTGTGCACGCAAGACTCTGCGCACTTTCTAAAATCCTGTACGGTAAGGGTTACGCGCTCCGCTTCGTTCCCTTTCTTAAGATGATTAGCCCCGGGGTTCCTTGGGCTTCACCCAACCAGTGTTTATTTGTTATACACCTCAAGCATCGCTTCCCTCAACATGAGGGGCTGTGTGGACTTCCACATATTGTGGTTATCAGGTAGTAGGCTTCACCAGGCCTCTCTGATGGTGAGCTCCCACATACTGTGGTTGCCAGGTAGTAGGCTTTACCAGGCCTCCCTGGAGATTTATCTCCCACATACTGTGCATTTCCACTAAATAGCATATTGTGGTTTTCAGATAGTAGGCTTCACCAGGTCTCTCTGAAGGCGAGCTCCCACATACTGTGGTTGTCAGGTAGTAGGCCTCACCAGGCCTCCCTGGAGATTTAGCTCCCACATACTGTGCGTTTCCTCAAAAAAACAAACAAAAAAAAACAAGCTCCCACGGTTTGTGGTTGTCAGGTAGTAGGCCTCACCAGTCCTCCCTGAAGTCAAGTTCCATATTACTTTAGTTTTCACTGAGGTGGTTATCTGGTAACAGGTAGTAGGCCTCTATGTAGGTGAACTCCCACATTTTGTGGTTATCAGATAGTAGACTTCACAGGTCTCTCTGAAGGTGAGCTGCCACATACTGTGGTTGTCAGGTAACCTTTCAGTACACACGCTAAGCCTGTGTACTTTCTCAAAACCACATGGTGGTCAGTGTGCACGTTTACGCTTTGCCAACTGTCTGAAATCCACGTAAGTGGTAAGTGTGCACGCAAGACTCTGCGCACTTTCTGAAATCCTGTACGGTAAGGGTTACGCGCTCCGCTTCGTTCCCTTTCTTAAGATGATTAGCCCTCGAGGTTCCTTGGGCTTCATTCAACCAGTGTGTATTTGTAAGTATACACCTCAAGCACCGCCCCTCAATATGGGGGGGCTGTGTGGGCTATTCTCGTGGTAGTTAGCAAGGTGTTGAAGCAGAGTTGGGAAGGTTGGCCAGATTTGGGTGGATCGTTTTTTGTGGCTCGAGAGCATCGCACTATCCCCTCTGGCTTCCTCTGACTCATCCAGCTCCATTGGGGCTGGACGCCATGGTACAGGTGTGGCCGAGGCTTCATCTGTACGTTCCGTCCTCCAATTGCTCTGCTCCCGGGCCATTCCATTTACGAGCTGCTCTATCAGAGTGCCACAAGAGCCCCTCCTTTGTGACAGGCAAGACTTGGTAATAGACAATGCTAAGTTCTTAGCCGTATCCCTTTAAAGGAATCTTTTGTGATTCCAAGCCTTCAGCTCTACCCGGGCTGAGGCCCCACAGGTAAGTTGGGTATGTAGCTTAGGCCTTTGGCCATAAGGGATAATGTCACGGAGAGCCGTCGAACCGTCCCAGGGGCGACTCCCGGTGAAATGGTAGAGTTGGTACTTAATGTTTGCCATGTTTCTGGCCTGCACTCCCCTCAGCATGGCGGCGTGGGTATACTGTTCCCCGTAGTGTCCCTTCAGAGGACGCAGTTCGAAGTTCCCTTGACAGGTTACGAATGTAACCATGGTTCCCTGAGAGGGAACGAGACACTGCGTCCTCTAGCTCCCTGCCATGCTTCGGACGCAAGCTTCATGAAGAAGATTAGTGACGGGTCCTACGGGCGCGTATTTATAGTCGCGGTAGCGACGTCAGAGGCTGTCACTGGCCAACATGTTGGCGTTTTTCAAAGTATGCTTGAGACACGGGTCATGACGAGGTGTTCCCCATAGTGTCCCTTCAGAGGACGCAGTGTCTCGTTCCCTCTCAGGGAACCATGGTTACATTTGTAACCTGAGACGTTTCTCCATATACACCTAAACAGATGCCATATGTATATTTGCTCCAGAGATCTCCTTCGGGAAGGATGGGGCTTCTGCAGCATCCCTGTTCTAAGCAGAACGAGCACATTTTCCCACTGTTATCTAGGTAGCGCTTTGACAATGGTGAGTGGAACTACTTGTTCACCGATGTGGCGGTGAGAGTGACTGACTGAAAGGGAACTTCTCAGTTACGTATGGTAACCCTCGTTCCCTGAAGGAGGAAACGGAGACGCCACGTCCCGTCGGCAAGGTTGCTGTACCGCCGCTGAGTTGCCGGGTCTCCAGCTCGGCTTCTCAGCGAAAACCTGGTATGCATTGCACCTGCTGCCTTCTTATACTCACGCAGTGATCAGCAGCAGCTGGATGCAATAATTGTATGCCAATGTGCATTGGCTTGTTTAGATTACACTTGAAGGGGATTGGTCTATCGAAGCGATATCCCATTTTGCGTCGGTCAATGACGTGGTGTCTCTGTTCCCTCCTTCAGGGAACGAGCGTTACCATACGTAAGGGAGACGTTTTCTCTTTGAATTAAGTTGATTTTTCTGAGCCCAGTGGCATATATTTGTTCTTGTTTTAATCATAAACACTTCATTTTATTAATTTCTCAGAAAAACGTAATTTTGCTTCTCAAATAAATGTATCTTAAGAATCTTTAGACAGTTGCACCACAAAACAAGATATTTTTTTATTATTATTATTATTTTTTTGCATTGTGATCAGAAGGTATTATTAAGTTATTTCCATATTCTAGTTGTTGGAAGCAGAGCTACTCAAGCTATATGTTTTTTTTCATTAGCATATTGATGTTAAGTGTTCAGTTTATTGCTTAAATTTTCTTTGTCACCTGGTCTTTAAAGGGGGGGTGAAATGCTCATTTTCACTCAATATCCTGTTAATCTTGAGTACCTATAGAGTAGTACTGCATCCTTAATAACTCCAAAAAGTCTTTATTTTTATTATATTTATAAGAGAAAGATAGTCTGTACCGATTTTTCCCGGAAAAACACGAGCGCCTAGAGGCATGACGCGTGGGCGGAGCTAAAGAATCACGAGCGCCAGTAGGCTTTTGAGTTGAGAGCATGTGGAAGCTGTGACACAGATCCAGAGGCTGAAATTTAACAAGAGCAGCATCAGCAAAGGCTGTATGCTATGTGGTATGTACTGAAACTGTATTTTGCTTAGCGGTTTTGGAAAATGACTAAGTTCCACTTTATGTCGTCTTTTTTTTTTTTTTTTTTTTTTTTAAGCTGTACATGTGGAAAGTGCAGTTTGATGACAACATCGCATGTTGTTTACTTGATGTGCTTACGTGCTGATAGCTATGTTAACAACACAGAGATATTTGAAGCAGTTTTACTCACCGCCTGCGGTTCCAACACACAATCGTGACCCTTTTCCGTTGGGACTGCATTATCCTTAAGAAATAAACGATGTGCAATCCGAAATGCAGGGAACAAACAAAAACACTTGCACAACTCCGTTGATGCTCTGTAAAAATAAACTCCATCCACTGGTCCCTTAATGCTGTTTCTCTTTTGGTAATCTGTGCAGGGTTGTCTTGATAACACACTTCTTTTCTGACTTTTCGCGACGCTCTCGTTCTGATCAGGCTGTGCTCAGCCTCTCAGTGCTCTGCTATACGGGAGCCAAGCTCTTCCAGCAGAAGAGCGCGCACTTAGGACCCATATAAGGAAATTCCGCTCCATCTAACGTCACACAGAGCCATACTCGAAAAAAAACTTTCCGAAACTTGTGACAAACCGGAAGAGGTTTTTTTGGAACAAAAATACTCCTTCAAACGTACAACTTAATTTTTGAAACTTTGTCCATGTTTAGCATGGGAATCCAACTCTTTAACAGTGTAAAAAACTCAGTATGCATGAAATAGCATTTCACCCCCCCCTTTAATACTCTTAAATTTGCAATCATAAAACCTGCAGATACCTTTAACTGGTTAAATGTAAAACACTGTTTGTTTACCATAAAGACCGTAGAATGGTGCAGCTGTGACAGTCCTTTTGTAAATGTATATTTGGTTATGGATGGTTCATTTGTTGTGAGCATCAGTCTATTTCAAATGAAGCCTCATGACAAACATATGGGTTATCATTCATCTTGTCTCATTCATCTGAAGTGCAGACAGAAAACATACAGACTGTGTGGCAGCACTGAATCACATGACACTTTAATAATAGATACAAAGAGCACATAGTTCAGCCTAACTTTGGTGGAGAAAAAAAAAATACAAATGCATTCACAAGCCAAGCCAAATAGGACCACAAAATTAGCTCAGAACAAATCATAAAGAAAACAATCAAACACTAATCTAGTTACTGCTAATCCATATAATACACAAAAGTCAGATAAATTCAAGAAATTAACTCCAATATGACTTGAGTAGGCATAGAAAGTACTCAGTAACTTTCTGTCAATGATAACTGTGCTTGACATGAAGGCACTAATGAATGGACTCTCAGATACTCAGATTGCAAGGATCATTGAATTATACGTGACTCCAGTTCATAGTGATGTGAAATGAGAGACTAATCAAACCTCATTTGTCAACATGTAAAGTCTGAAAGCTGCATGACTCACTGCATCAGGTGCTGACAATGTCTTTACATCACTGCTACTCAACTCTCAGTCTGCCAAACGGGTGAATGGGTTTGAGACTATTATTCATCAGGTGTGGTGAAGTGACATGCAGTGTTACATCACTTTAATGTGCACTGCCAAAAGCTTCCATTGTTTTCATAGGCATGGCTACACTTGGTGTGCTTATATATAGCACTGCATCCATTACAAAAGTTTAATGTTTGTTAATAAACAGATGTGGTAAAAATGTATTATAAATCAACAAATAATCAAATCTGTTCTAATCAAATTTAATTGCATGCATTAAACATGTCTTTAAATGTCTTGTTTATCAGTCAAATTTCAGTGCATCACAGAACAGGCATGAAGTTATGTACAATGTGTAAAACAGGGTTACAAACTAATTAAAAGGAACAAACCAGCTGCAAACTTGAACAAGCTTTGAATTTGTAACAAT
Source organism: Carassius auratus (assembly GCF_003368295.1). Taxonomy (NCBI): domain Eukaryota; kingdom Metazoa; phylum Chordata; class Actinopteri; order Cypriniformes; family Cyprinidae; genus Carassius; species Carassius auratus. The sequence continues at coordinate 29,055,311 of NC_039244.1, forward strand.
ACAGCTGTCAGATTGAATACTCGGATAATGACTCACTTTAGCAGCTGTAAATGAATCAGGTTGTCACTTTTCACTGTTTTTTTTTAAATTTTTTTTATTGCTTCTTTTATATAACTATAAATTGTTCTACATACCACTTTCCAGCTTTGATGGTTTGTCATTAGTGTTAAAAACAACATGTACCTGTTCACTAGCTAAAGCGGAGGATCTGGATTTCCTCCAGTATGAGAGTAAGTCCCAGATTATGTGCAGGAGATACAATGTAAATGTATCTGCCTTTGAAGAAGTAATCCATTGTCACTGACTACTTCTTATGTCTTATGTTATAGGAAACTCTGTGCACAGAACTCCCTTTTAAAACAGCCTCTTTTTGTTTCACATGTCTTTGGATTCTCAAGTCCCCTCCTTTTGTGACCACTGGAAGAGACAAACCCATCTGTCTCCCTTCAAAATGGAAGTGACGGGTGTGGAGATACGTCTGTTTGAATGGGCTGCTCTCATCACTCTCACTCACCATCCTTGTGATCTCTTAACAACTGTTATGCAATGAGCAGACTTTAACAAGCTTCAGCCATTGTTTGCGGGGGCGGGTGGTTAGAATTCCAACGTGAGCAGAGGGTGGATAGAGGTAATCGAGGTGTGTCAACTGTAGTACATTGATGGCGTGTTGATATCTCATATTTATTCATGAGACTGCGTGGATCATGATAGTGCATGGTGCTTTCCTATGACAGATGCTTCTTACTGTAAAATCACAAACAGTAGCTGAATGTGGCAAGTGAGTGTAACTCATATAGTACAAGAGTTCAAAAGCTGGGATAAACTAAAAAGTTAGAAATACACAGTCTGGTCCTGCATATATACATGCAGTCATCAGATTTAATTAAAGACCAAATCATTAGAAATTATGACACAAAATGCCATTTTATGTCAATGTTCTACCATGCATTAGTATGATCTACAAAGCTTATCTTATTTTCATTGACACCTGTTCAATATCTGTGTTGTTATTTGAATTGGGGTGCACGCTCACTCTTTGAAAACAAACAATAGATCCGATACACTTATGAATAGTTGATTGCCATGTATTCACTTTTAGCTTAATGTACTGTATGTGCTTAATGTACAGTAAGTCCGTAGTCATTCACAGCACAATCCCTCCACTAGATGGAAGCATTCTACCATGTTTTATCACGGTTTGAGAGCGAGAGACTTCAAACTTTACCAGTAAATGCACATTTATGGATTGGCAGAAATTAGAAGCTAAACATTTTCTAAGATTCAAACCAAGCATTCAATGATTAGCGGTAAAGTGTCTTCAACTGAATTCAATTTCGGTTTTGTCCAACGGGTATAATAAAAGGTTAGTATACCGTGGCATCCCTCGTGTGAAGACTGAAGAGTATAAAGACCTTTTCAGATTTTTTGACCAACTCTTACTATGCGTTTCCATATCCCTACTTTTACTACCACTCACAAACCACACATCACACACTTTAGGCAGCACAATCCTAACAACCTGCACACTTTGCCTATGTCTGCTAATACACTACCTTTCTTTTTCTACTGGTCTCCCCAGCAAACATGTCCTTGCGGGGCCCATGCTGGCTTATTGCGGCCACAGTGGGCTAGGGCCAGCCCACACCAAACCTTAACAGGCCCGGAGCGGGTTCGCCCAGGCGAGGCTCACCGCAGGCTCACTGTCATCAGCCCACACTATGGAGCTGCCCACATTAATCCCATGATGGCCAAGTGTGGGCCAGACATGAGCCTGTTAAGTTAAATCATCTCTTGCCATTCCTGAAAGCAAACTAAGCCAGTGACTAGTTCTAACAGTCAAAACAGTTGAATTGAAAGTCTATCAGTAGCTGTGCATTTGCGAAGAAGACCACTGCAATCATAAGTAAAACCATGCATGTTTCTTTTTATTAGCAGGATGAGTGAAAGATGGTATAACGTCTATGTTTCTAAAAATATCTAAAGACTGGACCAATTTGGAGTAGACGTCACAGTTACTTCACTTGCAGCTGCGCTTGCATTGTCAGAATCAGAATGCAAATCATTTTATGGTATAATGTCAAAGATGCCATTTGAAGCTAAATGCAGACGTTTACTATGAAACCTGCTATGATTAGCCTACTTGTAAAACATAAATTTGATTAAACAATAGGTCTATATAATATTCACATGGGGGACATATTGTATTAGCCCTACAGTTAAAGCATGAAATACTATTTAATTCTATAACATTTTACATAACATTTAGCCTACCTATTTTATCTCACAATTGAGTTTTTTTTTTCTTTTTTTTTTTCTAAATTCCACTTTATTTTATTTTTTTCAAAATTCCGTTACATCCGTTTTAGTTTTTCTGGATTGTTTTTTTTTTTCTCCACAACCTTTTTAGTTTAATAGTTAAACTCTTTATTAATCATAAATCAAGTCTAATTAATTAAAATCATGAAACTACATTTTCACATTAATTTTAACAAAAATTACATGTTTAGGGCCCTAAAAATGTATTTTTTATGCTGTATTTGTTACCAAATTCTGTTTTAGCATGTATAATTATTTGTGCATGAAACAACTCATTTTTTTTTTTTCTTAAAGAAGCCTGATGATTCACCCCCCACACCCCCCCCCCTTAAAAATTCTGTGTGTATTTACATTTTTATTGTTATCAAATCAAGGCATGAAACATTAAATTTAATTTATCTTTGAATTACTGAAAATTAAGCAAACTTTTTTTTTTTTTTTGGCAAACAAAGGGGATTTACTTTTAAAATTCAAACATGGAAGAAATGTTGTGTGATTATTCCTTTAAAAAAAGTAATGTTTGTCTCATATGGAGTCAAAAGAGTCTCAATAAAGATAAATGCACACACTACATTCACGTATGCACACACATGATTCACATATACACACACAGGATACACAAATGTGCACAAAATTTACAAATGCACACACAAAATGTTAAAAGCACAGAAGATTGACAAATGCATACAAAATTCAGAAATGCACACAAAATTCAGAAATACACACACAATTCAGAAATGCAAACAACATTTACAAATGCACTCAAGATTCACAAATGCACAGGACAAGATTCAGAAATGTATTTCTGATGCACACACACATATATTTTGATTTACAAACTGCTTGCGGTCTGTGAACTTCACTGCATTTGCATTTGCAAATGCTTTTTTTTTTAAACAGGGAATGATCTGCAACCAATCAGATAACTCCCTTGTTTTAGCCAATCACAAGAATGCACCCCACGTGGGGGATTGTTTACTTATAAGCCAATCACATGAACGCGTTCACACAGCGCGATATGCCTGTGGTGCGGCATATTATAACCTACTTATTTATGAAATTGTATAAAAATACAGATGTTTAGATTACAATTCAGGTTTATTTATTTTTTTTTTTTTTACAAAATATAAATTAAAAAATGTGTCAATACATATAGCCCAGTGACTGCAGAAAAAAAGTTAACCATGGATTCATAAATTTGCAATAGGCAATTATTTCATTTTATTGAAATATTTTAATGAAAGTAAAAAAAAAAACAATTACACCTTTTTGAATATTTAAATATATCTAAATATTCTTTTGGATGCAATAAAGAAGTCACTTAAATTATAATATTCGGTCCCTAAATGAAGAGAGACTCCGTGGTCCGCTGCGAGAGGAAAGTGACTCTCCGGCTGCGCAAAGTGAGTCGCAGCTGCATGAGGAAAGTGATTCATTCGCTGAGGAAAGTGAGTTGATCGCTGCTTGAGGAAAGTGAATCGTTCGCTTAACTTCGCTGCGTGAGGAAAGTGAATCGTTCGCTCAACTTCGCTGCATGAGGAAAGTGAATCGTTTGCTCGCTGCGTTGAGGAAAGTGAGTCATTCGCTGCGTGACTCGTGAGGAAAGTGAATCGTTCGATGAGGAAAGTGAGTCGTTTGCTGCGTGACTTGTGAGGAAAGTGAATCGTTCGCTGAGGAAAGTGAGTCGTTCGCTGCATGAGAAAAATTAGTCGTTCGCTGTGTGACTCGTGAGGAAAGTGAATTGTTCGCTGAGGAAAGTGAGTCGTTTGATGCATGAGGAAAGTGAGTCGTTCGCTGCATGACTCATGAGGAAAGTGAGTCGTTCGCTGCGTGACTCGTGAGGAAAGTGAATCGTTCGATGAGGAAAGTGAGTCGTTCGCTGCGAGAGGAAAGTGACTCTCTGGCTGCGGAAAGTGAGTCTCCTGCTGCGCAAAGTGATTCGCCGGCTGCGTGAGGTAAGTGAGTCGTCCGCTGAGGAAAGTGAGTCGTTCGCTGATTGGCTTATAAGTAAACAGGGGAGTCTCAAAATTCACACACAAATGCAGTGAAGTTCACAGACCGCAAGCAGTTTGTAAATCAAGATATATGTGTGTGTGCATCAGAAATACATTTCTGAATCTTGTCCTGTGCATTTGTGAATCTTTAGTGCATTTGTAAATGTTGTTTGCATTTCTGAATTTTGTGTGTATTTCTGAATTTTGTGTGAATTTCAGAATTTTGTATGCATGTGAGAATTTTCTGTGCTTTTTAAATTTTGTGTGTGCATTTGTGAATTTTGTGCGCATTTGTGTATCCTGTGTGTGTATTTATGAATCATGTGTGTGCATGTATGAATCCTATGTGTGCATATGTTAATGTAGTGTGTGCATTTATCTTGATTGAGACTCTTTTGGCTCCATAGTCTCATTTTAGCAGAAGTTGTAGTAGTAGTAGTAGTAGGCTATGTACAGATGCTGAAATCACCGCGAGTGTCATTCCGTGTTAAACTGAGAATTCTGTTTTTATGAATGGATTCCGCGATTCCATCCGCATTTTCTGCATCCCGAAAAACATAGGGCCCTACAATTATACCAGCACAATGTATACTCTCACACTTTAACTGCTTCTATCCTTGAACACTTAATAAATATCTAATCAAAATAAAAGAGCCGCTAGGAGAACTCACCGGTTTCACACACACTCCGGACGCGTTGCATTCAACTCGAGCATCGGTCTAAAACAGTTTTTTTTTTTTTTTTTTTTTTATCTGTCAGCTGTATTTAAGTCAGGTTCTGAAGATTCTCGCTCTGTTCAGCGTGCAGCGTCATGTGTCTAATCAAACAACACGTGCTGTCTGTGATTTCAGCCACTAGAGGCCGCTCTCACACTGTATATTGAGAACAGAGCCTGGTCAGCCGCTCCAGCAACGGACACAACCCGAGAAAGTATCGGCATGGATTTTTGCCGATAACCGATTGTTCTAGCAATCCACTATCGGTGCCGATTAATCGGTAAAACTGATACATCGGTCACCCTCTAATAAAAAAAATCACAATGCACTAGTTTTCACACTATCTAGTGAGTCAAAGAACAATAACAGTGGTGCAGTCAGGAGCCCTAATAATTCCCACACTGACGGCAGTCGAACGGTCGTTCTTGGGAATGAGAGTGCTGCTGATGGATCCGGAGATACTCTGCTTTGGTGAAACTCTTCCCGCACTGAAGGCAGAAGAAAGGCTTTTCTCCAGAATGAATGCGCAGGTGATTCTTCAAGATGTCTTTCCGTGTGAAACTCTTCCCACAGTGAGGGCACATGAACAATCGTTCTCCAGTGTGGATCCGTATGTGAGCCTTAAGGGTGCCTTTGTGCACAAAACTGTTCCCGCACTGTAAGCAGATGAAAGGAGGTTGGCCAGAGTGAGTTTTGATGTGGTTTCTCAGCTGGCCTGTTTGCGTAAAGCTCTTTCCACACTGCTGGCACGTGAAGGGTTTCTCTCCAGTGTGGATTCTCAAGTGCTCCTTCAGGTTTGTTTTCTGTATGAAATCCTTCCCGCACTGAATGCACCTGAAAGGTCTCTCTCCGGTGTGGATGCGTATGTGATCCTTCAGGTGAGCTTTCTTGGTGAAACTCTTCCCACACTGAAGACAGATGAAAGAGCCGGTTCCTGTTCTGCAAGTTGTTTTTTGATCATGATACTGATGCACTTCAGTTAGTTCTTCACTTTCTTCTTTCACTTCCATCAGGTCTGAAATTAAATTATATTAAACTGAAGAAAAATAATTCAAGAACCATAGATGTTGGTCTAAAGAAAGATATCTCTGAACAAATTCACTGTCATGCTTTCAGGAAAGTAGTAAGAATGTGAACAAGAGGCACAACAGTGCCAGCATAACTACAGTTATTTATGGGTACCGCATGCTAGCTATATCAAATCACAAAAATGCTCAGTTTTCACAGGCCAAAACATTAAGAAAAAAATATATATATATTTTTTTAAATCTATTATGATTTATGTAGGTGTACAGAAGTAATGTGACAAAAAATAATACATAATAGTCATTATAATCATAAAAGTACAGTATAATCATGCCTGTCTACAAGAAAAAGGAACTAATTGTGATTATATAGTTACTATTTATGGAAAGTAAGTAATCATTACATTAATTTTACACTTCTTTTTGTCACGTGCTGGACTTGCTTTATATTTGCTTTTTTTTTTTTTTTTTTTTTTTTTTTGCAACCGTAAAGACCAAAGGGTGAAATGAATAAGCCGTCCCTTGTTCATTTGAAAGTAATGCATTACTTGCATAAAACAAATCAAGATTACTTCTCTTTTGACATCTAGTCTTATTTGAAAGTTTTTTTTTTTTTTTTTCGAAGGGAAAAAGACGACTGTAAAACTAATGAATATATATATATATATATATATATATATATATATATATATATATATATATATATATATATATATATATATACCATCTTCTGACCCATAGTTCATGTGCAATGGCAAGTCCATTAGTGCCAAATCATAATGCATAAAACCACAAACACGTTCAGTATGTATATATATATATATATATATATGTTTGTGGTTTTATGCATTATGATTTGGCACTAATGGACTTGCCATTGCACATGAACTATGGGTCAGAAGATGGTCAGATTAGAAATGATGCTGATAACACTCTCTAAATACTTGTATCAGTAACTTTAAACTGCTACTATTGCATAGCAATACTGTGAAGAAGACTGCAGTTTAGTTACCTAGGGGCTTGCTTTCCTCCTCGCCGTCCAGAGCTGTTCTCGCTCAGAAAACACAACGGAGAGCAGAGGTCGAGCCAGATGGAGCTACACACACACACACGCACGCACACACGCACACACACACACACACACACACACACACACACACACACCTATGACACACACACACACACACACACACACCTGCTGCTTCTCTCGTGAGGACCGTCAGTCTGAACGCAGTTCAGCGCATTACCGCCACCTACAGCCTTTAGGCGCCTCGGAACCTTTCAACTCGTGAATTAAAGCACGCAGTGGTTTGATGTTTCGATGAGGATATCTGCTGGTTAAACCCTGGAAATGCAACGAGGACACAGCAAAACGTGTGCAATGAATGAATGAATGCACTCTTGAAGGCATACTCTCACCCGGTTGAAAATATAGGTCATACTTTTTTTTAAGGTTCAGTTCTCATTATTAACTATGACTTTTGCCTCAATAAAGTCCTAGCCTAGAAAGCACATGCACATCTGCAAGAGGTCGGTAAGATCGCTTCATCTTGAAAGCATCTGATAGACATTCTAAATCATAAACATCTTAAAGACATCTTCTAAACATCTATTTGACGTCTCTGTGGTGTGCTATTAATAGTTATCACTGATAGCACTCGTACATCGCAGAGACGTCTATAATAAATCTATAGAATTTTTCCTATCAGATGTCAAATAGACATTTAGAAGATGTCTTTAAGATGTTTATGATTAAGAATATACGTAAAACTGACTTCCTAAAGATATAAGATGTTTGTATAGATGCTTTCCAGATGATGTGATCTTGCAGACCTCTTGCAGACGTGTGCTATCTGGGTAGTTAGTTCGTTGTTAAGTTTAGGTATTGGTTAGGATTAGGGATGTAGAATATGGTAAAGCAGAATGTGTGCTTCATGAGTACTAATAAACAGCCAGTATGCTACATTTGCATATGTGTATTTAGCAGATATGCTAGCAATACGCATGCTAGTAAACAATTAGTTAATAGTCAAAACTTTTATTATAATGGATCAGCAGTTTCTGCCATCTAGTCACTTAACTCACATTATTTTGCCCATTATTATATAGATATTTGTATTAATGACAATATGTATTTGAACAAGTTTACTTAATAAATTGGCTGATGAGTTTGTAAAAAATCCATAAAATATTTAGTGCACTTTAACTTGTAGCAGCCAAATATTAATCTATATATGACAAAAAATATGTGTGGTTAAAACATAGCATTGTCTACATACAATTATGTTTAGTGAGCCATAGCAATACAAAGGCGTTTTATTCCATGTTTACAATTTTATTGCATTTCATCACCAAAAAATATATATATATTAAACACAATGCATAATCTAAAAAACAAATAATAATAAATTATATGCACTGTAAATCGCTTCGGATAAAAGCGTCTTGCTAAATGCATAAATGTAAATTTAATGAATCGTGGTGGAAAAGTGCAGGCAAACAATCAATGTAGATGAGCTCAATTAAACAGCAGAATTTTGTTTTACAATGCACTTGTTATATCTCTAATGTGACCATGAAATGAAAACTACCACAGATGTGCAATGAAAACATCTTTAATTATGTAAATTAAACATATAATGCATCAGCTGGGTAGAGTGAGTTAGTAATGCTTTACAGCATTTCTTCCAAAGATCTCCATGTAAAATGTCTGCGTCAGATACTCCTCGCCTCTGGAAGCAAAGAACACAAAACAGACTGAGTTTGCTGTTCAATCAAAACACAATGTTGTCATGTTGTTTTAATCGTGATATTAAAGCAACCTACCGATAGCTGTGCTGCTAGATATTGCGTGTGGTGCTGCATGTGTTCAACAACACATCTCCTGTGGAAGAGTAAGCGCTCAGATCCTCCGCTCTGTAAAGAGAATCAGGTCTGCAAACACACAAACACACACATGAGCTGACACCACACACACTTTCACTGCTATAAACCCAGAGACATTGTAAATATAGGTATATGAGGGCATTTAAGCTAGTGGAGAGATGGAAAGTTGTTGCAAATAATGACCTCCTCAGATAAAGGTTGGAGATGCAGCCCTTAAAGTTGTCTTTTCCCAGGATTACACTGGATGAATACAGTCTAGATGAAGAGCCCGTCACTCTCTGGCCAACATCTTCTTCATCGATTCGAAGTTCGATGCTAAAACAAAGGTAAGCATCAGTAAGAAAGGAAAAATTTGGAAAACTTCAAATGCTTAAAATTACATGAGTCTATATTTATAATTATATGGAGTATTTTTTTAAAAATGTGTTTAATTCAATGAGCACCTTTGGCTATAACTTGTTTTTAATTATTATTTTTACCAAACGTGAACGTTACAAAATGCAAATGTTACAGTTCTAATCATATTGTGTTTTGTCGAATCATATTAATAACTGCAATCAGGCAAAAATATATAACAGTTTCAAATGAATCTTACCGCTGGCCTTGACCAGAAACAGTGAGATAATGCCATTCTCCATCCTGGTACTGCTGGGTAGATTTCCAGACGCTGCCTTGGGATTTGAGGAGCACATATCCGTTCTCCATGGAGAGCTCCATGTCTTTACCCTGCCACAGAGAAACCACAGTGAGAAATATGAGACGTGATATGCAAGTTTTCTATAAAACCACAGTGTGATCCAGGATTATTTTGTTTAAAACAGAAGGCTTTAGATCTGTCACTTCTGAACATTTTTATATATCCACATGAGAATCAAGCTCTTAGCATTCCAGAGTTTTCCTCAAAAATTACTTGAACAGACAACCCCTCTAATCAGAAGAGAGTGCGCATGCATTTGGCCGTATAGTGTGTGCATCTGTGGAAGAGATCCGCACATTTTTGCTGTTCTGCAGCAGGATGCCGTCTGGTTTTGTACTTCTGAAGCCCAGAGAAAGACCGACATCGTCCAAGCTGAAGTCCTCATGGAGTTTCTCCAGTGCGCTGCCGAGGCTGAATTCAGCTCTCCTTACCATCTGGAAAAGAGCAGGATGGATGTTTCAGTGTGTGAATGCTGAAGAAACCAAGCTAGCATGTTACCTTTACATGTAATCAATGAAAGATTAGCTGGATTACCTGTAGCTCATTAGTGCATCCTCTGCCAATGCCCACTTTCTCTCTAACGCTCGGGGTGGAGCCGCCGGCCGTGCCGATTTTCACACAGCCTTTCAGAGCCGGGATAGTGATGTTGTATCTATAATAAAGTCATTGAGAATGAATAAACCATCATACAATTTTTTTTAGACAGTAACACAATATTGTAATTCATTCCTTTTAAAATAAATGTTCCCCAACACTGACTGTCAGGGTGCTGAATCTGATTATATTACGTCCAATGCCACAACACTTAAACGTAATCACTACTGCATCATCTGCTCCTGATTGTTTGATATGAGGGCTACTGTGAATGTATATGTTTTTATCCCAAATGACCCATGTTGATTGTAGAGTTTATTTGTTTATTTATTTGGATCCCCATTAGCTTCCACAATGCGGTTGCTAGTCTTCCTGGGGCCCAAAAAAGAGTACATCACAGCAGTGTCCAACTATTGTTTTAATATGCAAAACTGTTCAAAACTGTTCAATTCAGAGTCTTGAATGGGGAGTTCTGCAGAAAGGCTCAAAAACAAGACAGAAAAGAGCCTGTTACTTCTCAATTCTGATGTTTTTATGACGTAAAACTCTTGCTAATATTGTAAGCAGACCTCAGAGAACATTATAAATTATGCAGATAAAAATGCAGTTCATGATCACTGCAAAGGGAAGACATTAAGACACGGACCTTTCACGCAAAGAGTTGGGAATCCCGCCGACGTAGAAGTGCTTGAACATTTGTGGAATGACGTCCGTCCTCTTGACCTCAATGTTCCCTACTCGGACTTTAAACTCTCTTCCTGCAGTTATCAAAACTTTCACATCTGTTGCCTGAGTGCAAATGAAAGAGTGTGATTTAATTGAGACTGACATGACTATGTACAACATCTTAAAGAAGAAAGTCATCTTGGCTCTTCCTTACCGGAGAAAGGCTTGCTTCCTCCTGACTTCTGACGGGCTCCAAAATATTCATTTTGTTTTGGCCACGCAGAACAACGTTACCTTTCTCAAGAGAGACGCTGTAGAAAAAGTCCTGATAGGGAATGAAGAAAACAAGGATGAAAATCTCAAAAAAAATAAAAATAAAAAGGCACATCAGAAAAAGCTCAATAGGTAAGAACAAATTCTTACATCCTCCTCGTCTCCTAAATACAGCAGAAGAGCATCCCTAGCTCTCGTTTCCACTTTCTGATTGATGGACAGATAGTTGGGGAATCTTTCAAGCAGGACTTTGGCGTAACCGGTGCCTTCATAGTAATCCGAGTCTGAGATCGACAGTGGGATTTGTCTGAGCAAACAGAAACAGGAACAGTATGTTGTCACAATGCACAGTCTAGTTTTCCATTCATGCTGAATGTGATCTTTAAAACTATTCTGAATATGTACATGCATTGTGATTATTGGTTACACTGTGAATATACTGTATTCTCACTTATTAGTGCATCAGCATCTCACCATTCACAAGCTGAGAGCTTACCTCTTACAAGGGGTTTCTAAGTTAATATCAACAGCGTTCTTGAAGTTGTACAGACTGATGAACTTGTCATTGAAGGTGGAAAACTCAATGCAGCCGTTGTATTTGCCATATCTGAGAGAGGTCGGTGGCTAAAAGAGAGAGAAATGCTCTTTTTTAAAAACCAATATGTATTTAAAAATGCACAGAGAATTAAAGAGACATCATTACACACACACACACACACACACACAGTTCATATTTACCGTGAAGTCATCCGGATAACCTCCTACATAGAAGACCACTTTATCTGGACTGAGATCCAGCAGGTTTCGTGTCAGTTCACCCAGGTTTTCTGTCAGCTGCGCCTGCTTCGGATTGATCGACGTGAACTGCTTTGTTTGAATAACTTGTGCATCTTGATAAATTCTAGATGACATATGGAGGGAAAAATGGCACATATAGTGGATAAAATATAATGCAATTTGACACTATTAGTAACCAAAATGCGTCACTGTTTTAGTTTGAGCATAAGAAAAAAAAAAAAAAAAAAAATATATATATATATATATATATATATATATATATATATATATATTAGCCACAACTATTTGTGACAAAACACAGCTGATATTTAAAAAAAAAAATTGCATAATGTTAAGACATCATGCATTTATATTGGAAATATTATATATTAGGGTTATATTGGAAATGGTTTGGAAAGAGATTAATGCATAGGTAATTCTTTACAGATGCTGTAGGAGACACTAACAAACAGATTCACAATCAGAAAGAAATAAAAATACTGCAATCAACTCCACTTTCACTGCATCTAATTGAACACACTTTCTATGCAATACTGAGGAAATGTCATTTTTCATTTTATTGCCAGGAACACCACACAGCTTCCAGGGAGTAATGGAGAAACGCTGGGATTCAAACCAAACTGTTTCTGCCTAAATTATTATTATTTTTTTAATGCATGTTACTATACCTGTACAGGTCGATTTTGTCGAAGAAAGCCATATCAGATGAGGACTCAGTGATGCTTGATGCCTCAATATCGTACTCCTCTCCTTTGAGTTTATAAATGACATGCAGGATGTTATTGCGAAGAGCCATGCCGATGTAGTCTCCGGATGCCTGTGAGAACATTTAACGAATGCATTAGGAGGCTCAAGCTAAAATGACCCTACCTGAGCTGGCCTGAAAAGATTTGAATGATTTGAAGTTGATGCACAGTAAAATCACACTCACGTCTTTGTTTCCGAGGTACATCACGAACAGATTGTCATCCCTGATCTGGCGGCGCCGCCGGCCGGGTCTCTCGGGTCTCTGGAGCGACAGGGTGAGAGCAGTGTACGCACGCAGGTCGTCCAAATCTTGCGGAGGACGCAGCTCTACATGTCCTTTACCCGTGAATTTCATAGGCACAACAATCTGCAAGAGATCGAAACATTAAGAAGAGAACTAACCTCTCAGAAAAAAAAGGTACAAAAGCTGTCACTGGGGCGTAACCTTTTCAAAAAGTACACCTTTGTACCTTAATTACCCCAAAAAGGTGCATATCAGTAACTTGAAAGTATGCATTAGTATCTAAAGTGTACATATAAGTACTTAAATAGAAAATATAAGTACCTTTTGACTTCCACAGTATGACAAAAATAAATAAATACTATGGATGTCAGTGAGGTTTATTATTAACTGTTTGGTTAACAATATTCTCCAAAATATCTTCTTTTGAGTTCAGCAGAGGATTGAAACTTTTGAACATCTTGAGAGTGTCTTTAAGGGAGATTCAACTCTGTTTTAACTGTTTTAGATTAAATAAATGCATTTATAAATGCATTCACTTTTAAAAGGCATAAGACAAAAACCTGACAGCATCTTTATTTCAATCCGTATATCCTGTGACAATTATTTCTACTCATATTTTAGATGATTTTCTAAATTGAGATCTGTTTGAAAAATGTAATGTCGCTTTAGACTTCAGCAGGGACACTTTATTTTCAATGTACTATTTCACTGGATTGAATTTAGAGTGTAGAATATATCAAATGAATCTTACTCTGTTAGCAGCGTCTCGCGCTTGCTCGATCAGCTCCTTTATCTCTTTAATATTATCAGACACGTTGTTCCCGGCGCTGATCTGAGAATTGATCTCTTTTATTTTATCCAGCAGGGATGGGATGGAGCCGCTCACATTTTTGACTGTCAGATGGAAAGAACAGAGAAAGAAAGAGAATAAAGTTACAGAGGAACTAGTTGAAGAATCAGATTAATAACAACAGGGCAGCACTTACCGGTCAGTTCCACATCATCGAGAACACTGTCGATGTTAGAGACAGACGGAGTAACGGAGATCTTGGTAACTTCTGCTTTGATGTCGTTTAGTTGGTTCATTGTGTCACTCGTTGTGCGATCGGCTTCCGCTGCTGCTCTCTTAGCCGCGTCGATAATGTTACCGATGTCATCTATGATCAGACAGAACAAAGCATGTTTTCAAACATATCCATGTCTTAAAGGGACAGTTCAGCCAAAAAAAGTTCAATCTGTCATCATTTACTCACCATCAAGACAACCAAAAAGAAAGATATTTTTTATTAATGTGTGTAATAAACTACGGAGCCCTGCAAATGACATGCAAGAAAAAATAAATAAATTGTGAGCGCGATTTACTAATTCGTTCCCTCAATGTACTAAAACGTGCACACGATTACTGTTGCGTTCCCTCGATTTACTATTACGTTGCCTAATTGAGGGAACACAATAGAAGCAAATGCATCAGAAACAATCCTCCATATGGAAATCGAACATGTCAGCACTTGTCGTTTGTATAGCATAGGCTTGTTTTGTACTTAGACTCATACTATATGTCAAGCAGTGCTCTTTTCTCACCTCTCTGAATTCCTTTCATACCCTCCTGGACAGAGAGCAGCTCCTTTTCTAGAGCTTTCTTCTTCTCTTCAGCATCTCGCAGGCATTCCTTCTGATTTTTGAGCTCTTTGGTTGCTCCTGGGAAAGACAGAATAACAGTGTTTAAATAACAAATGACTTATGATAGAAAATCAGATTCAGTATGTAGATTGATTTTTGTAGAGTTTTCGTTTTAAATTCATACAAACCTTTAAGATCTTTAGTTGCATCTGTGGCATCTTTAAGTAGGTTATTGCCATCATTTTTCAGATTTGTTGCCCTGTTGATCAAGTCCCCTTCACTGACATCCTGAAAAATAAATAAATAAATAACCAACAACTGTTTGTTTGGCATCATACACTGACTCCAAAAAAGTGTTTAAAAATTCAAAGTCATATTTAACCCTCAAGTGACCAATAACCAATCAATTTATTTATTTAATACGCTGACATTAATTTACTATATGTAGTTTAGTACTACATTTAGATTATATATTTTTCTTTACAATTTTAAATTTTTAGGCAATTGTATTGTACTAAATTGTATTTATACAGTAGTTATGATCCATTTAATTTCCACCATTTACTTTTTAAGCATAGACCTGAAAATTAAATGTCCATATTCAAATTAAATAAAAATAATAAAAAAATAAACCCAATTTTTTTTTTTAATCCCGACTTTTTATAATATCAAGCTCAAATTTGAAACACAACTTGTTTAGACTTGTAGTTTTGATTTGATTTGATTGATTAACTTTAAAGTTAACTGAGTTAAGGTAAAACTGCATGAAAATCAAAACTACAAGTCTAAACAAGTTGTGTTTCAAATTTGAGCTTGATTTTATATAAAAAAAATAAAAATAAAAAAATAATAAAAAATAAAAACTCTGTACAATTTTGCTAATAATTAATTAACTTTTTCCAGGCATGTCTTAAAATAAATGCTATATGGTTTGATTTTGTCATCCAGTTCAATGATGCTCATTTTCCAGGACCGCTGCATGTATCCTAACTGTGATATTCAAGCATGTTTGGCGAGGTCTCCTACATTGAGTGCTTTGTCAGCCGCCTCTTTGGCCTTCTTCGCCGCCTCCTCTGCAGCGTTGACAGCGTCGGTGATGTTTTTGTACGCCTCTATCCCAGAGAGAGCGGTCTGCACACCAGAGCGCCCACTCACATTCTGTACAGCCCTGTCCAGGACAAAAACAGCACTTATATGATACACATCAACGGCATACTCTCTTCCCTCTGGGGGAAAAAACAAATATGAGATGGAAATCGAAGTGAAAGCGACACAACGTGGGAAAAACACACAGGTGTGTAAGTGTCTTACTCTTGCAGCTCTTTGGCCAGTTTGTGCATGTTTTCTGCGTGTTTTTCTGCCTGTTTCACGATCTTCTCTTTGGCTGCGGCGTGTGAGATGGTTTGGACTTTATCCTTGAGTTCGGTCTTTGCTCCGCTGAGCTGCGCTGCAAGCTGTTCGTATTCCTGTGGGATCATGAGAGGATTTGTCACCAATGAAATCATCATACTGTCATCACATAACTGATCTGTAACTGCTTCCACACAGTAAGTTAGAAAAGCAAGTTAATGCATAAGCGATCAAATAGTATTAATTATAAATATTGCATGAATAAAAATTCATATTGCTCAAACATTAAGTACAATACTGGGGTAACTATTATGAGGAAATGTCTGGGTCATATTTCTCCCCAAATTAGATTGTTTCATTACTTGAAATAAAATAAATAACCAAAATAAAGTTATATATAAATATACAAATTTTATTTCAGCTAGTTACCAAGGCAGGCTACTCATTTTCATCTAGTTTAAACTAAAACTGAAATAAAAATGAATGAAAACTATTTAGACATAAATGACAAAAACACAAAATTACTAACACTTTAACTAAAATGAACATAAAAGCAGAAAATATAAATGTAAAATCTAATCAAAATCTTAACAAAATATAATGATTTCTTATATAAATATATTATAATAATAAATAATCATATATAATGAAAAGTGTTTAGGACAATTAATACATTTATTGTGGCATTATGTGGGAATTGCATGCCTACACAGTCTGCCTTCATATATGCTAAATATCGTTTATTATTTTGGGAATATTTTTGTGTCTATGTGTTTCTGAAGGTTTACCTCTTTACTGTCATTGAACATATTCAGGACGTCCTCAGTGTCTTTCAGCTGTTTCACAGCAAGAGCGATCTGATCCTGGACGAGGTCTCGCTCACGCTCCAGATCTTTCACTCGTTTCTGAAAAACAACAACAACAACATCTAATGTACAGTTTCTCTTGCTATGTGTTTTTTGTGCTGTGAGGATTGTACCGTTCTTGATTCTTACCAGAATATCTTTAAGGCCTTCAGCGTTGATGTCGTTCTGTTTGCTGGTTTTCTTCACCATATTATCCGCCTGTCTGAGCAAATCCTCTAACTCTTTCAGCTTGGTCTCATAGCTGCTCAGTAGATCGTCAACACGCCTCGACGCCGCTTCATTCTCATCGCACTGCTTTATGATAGTTTTGACATTCTCTAAAACTGCAATGAAAACATAAATGTGATAAAACTGCAATGGCCGGTAATGATTACGTGTTGGACATGCACAGGCTGAATCAAGAGTAAATGTACATTTGTTTGCTTCAGCTTGCTCTTTTCTGGCTGCATCTTTCTGCGCGTTGAAGCTCCTCTTCTCCATCTCCTTCACCATGTTCTCAGACTGTTCCAGGAGTTTGGCTAAATCTGCGTTGGCCAGAGCTGATCCACTGCTGTTTGAGTCCATCAGCTGCTTCAGGAGCTCTGAAGAACAAATACAGTACATATATCATTCAATACTCATTATTACATCTAATAAAGGGGTAAATGCAGTAATATCACGGTAATAGCATAGTATCATTCAGAACGTTGTTGAGAAGTTGATGAGAAGTTGCTTATTAATGAGTGAATGTTATGAATTTTGAACATTACTGTGTTATTGCCATGTTATTACTGCATTTAGGTCTTTTTTAAGTTATTAAAAAAGAGAGAACATTCAAATTACACATAAACCATAATAAACCCCAGTGGAATAAATGTACGTTAATTAAATTCAATTGAATTTATGAACTGGTGATTAATTGAAAACAGTCCAAATGTACGAAACCTACATATTTATTTCTAGCAAAACAACAAATATTACCAAATGTAAAACAAAATAAATTACATTTATTTCATTAAATGATTTTACTTGCATTAACTTTCACTTTCAGATGTTAAAAGTGAAACATTTTTCATGCAGCAATGGTTCATCAATGGGCATACATAATCATGTTCATCAATAAAATTCAGTCCCAAAAGTGTGTGAGAAATGGGGAAAAGGCTCAGTATATACACACACACACACACACACACACACACACACACATTAATATAACTTCATGGAAAATGTGTTTTTGGCACTAATGGTGCTCCATACTAGAGGCGAAAATGACCTCAACACAAAAAGTGTATCATTGAAGAAAAAATTAAAAATAAATTCATAATTGACTGAACAAATAAATAAATAGTGTGCATTTGGAGGGTTTTGCGAATTTGCCAAGTTTGTTCCTTTACTAAAAACTAAGTTTTTTTTTTTTTTTTTGGTCAAAATAACCTGAATGTGTTACGAGGGATGAAATAAATCTTGTCCGTTTGGAACAGTGGCTCATTCATTCAGCTCAGGTCAGTGTATTATGTGATTGTTCACAGGATCTGTCAGGACAGGCCTGCTTTACAGTCACCCTGATCCTCAGCAGTGAGAAAACACCACACCTGCACACATTTATCAACACAGCACACAGAAGCAGCACTGCTAACCCAGCCTGACAAACCCACGGCATCTTAGTACCTTATTTACTCATATTAGTACTTTAAAAGTACACATTAGTAGCATGTTAAAGGGTGACTGCTTTATAGCTTCTTTTCTGAGAAGACTTATTAACAAAAATGCTGTACAATTTAATGAGCACCTCTACCAAGCGTGTCTGTCCTCATTCACTGCACACTACCACACAATTACAGGCAATGCATTATTATTAATACAAACCCCAAATCTGTGTGTGTTTTTACCTTGTATTTTTCTGAGGAGGTTCTGTGTCTCTGTGTCCAGATCTTTTGCTCTTTGGTGGCTGTTTTCAGCGTTAGAAAGGGTCTTTTGTGAATCCTCGGATTGCTTCCTGACCTGGACATACAACAGCTCGATGAATTATTTGATCTCCAGCAAGAGTAATGAAAACAGAGAGATCTCGGATAAACAAAATGTTTCTTGATGATAATTTCTCTTCAAATGTGAAATGTGAATATATTTTCTTGGACTGAAATATTTCGGTGCTTTATTTAGTTTTTAATGCTTCAAAGATTATTATTATTATTATTATTAATATTATTATATATTAAAAATAAGAAAATATATTTACATAAATATATTTTAATATATTTTAGACATATTAAATTTTTGCCTTTTTTTGTATATTATGAAATATATTTGAAATAAAATATTCATTGATGTATGGGATTTCTCGCTTGATTATAAACACATTTCTGCATGAATCTGCATGTTTTTTTTTTTTTTAGTTTTCAGAAAAATGATCTTCTAGTACCTGTTCTTTTAGACTGTCCATATCTTGGTCCAGATTAGTAACATCTTGTCCCAGCTGGTTAACGTTAGGCACCTGACTGTTGACGGTCGAGCTGAATGTGTTCACCAGGTTCTGAAAGAAAAACATCATGAGTATAAAGAGCTCAATCAGATTTTTTTGAAGAATGTTCTTAAAACATTTGAAGTCAGCATTTACAAAAAAAGGGTCCCTTAGTAATGTTTGGGTCGTTATTATCATTGCATTATGAAAATATCAAACAGACACACACACACACATCACTGACCGACACACACACACACACACACACACAAAAGACTAAATGTAAGTCTTTTTTCTTAAAAAAAAAAATACAAATAATAAAAAATAAATAAAAAATTACAAAAATTATATTTTTGTCAATGGATCGCGTTTATGAAATGTAAATACAAGACATGCGTACATTTATTTTATTACAGTAAAGGAAACCTTTGCTGACTACACTTGCATATAAAAGTTTTTTTTTTTGTGTGTGTTTTTTTTTAAGGCTTAGTGGTTGAAAACCCCTTTCAGGTGCTGTGAGTGTTCAGTCATGTCTGTACATTTAGCTGAATCACCAAATTGCTCACAGAATGTTCCAGACTCCACACAAGCACAGCCGGCAAAGCTTTTTCAAAGCACTTTCTGTGCATTATGCTGATGAGAGACCTGATGTGGATTCTAATGTAAATGATAAACGCTATGTTATTTCGAACCACCCACTGATTTCATGCAACAGCCCTTAATAACAGAACTGTGTGTGTGTGTGTGTGTAATAGACCCTAACATGGTCTCACTTGCTCTATGTGCAGTTATAACTTTTACTTTCCATCATATTACTTACAATGTCAATACAAAAAAAAAAAAAATTCCTTTCTCAGGACAGAATATTGAGGAATAAGTCAGGAGAAATCAAGGAAACTACAGAAGGAGATGAAGGAATACCGTTGTGGCAGCGATGGCTTCTTCAAGCTTCCTCAGATGCTCTTTTGATGAAGGTCTGAGAGAGTCCAGATCCAGCTGATCTTTAATTCTTCTCAGCTCAATATCAAGCTTCTCCAGACCAGTCAGTAATGTCTGTGCACAGTTATCACACTCTGAAAAAAAAAAAAAACACACACACACACCGTTACAAAATAGCACAGCACAAGTCAGCAAAAGGGAACTGAACACAAAGAGTGTAAGCCTGGGGTGTGTGTGAAACCCTCTACCTTCACACTGCTCTTCTGTGTCTGTGTCCTGGAGCTCCAGAGAATTCCTGCACACTGTGAACGACACAAGACATGCTGTGAGTGAACTTATTCAAGATTATTTCAATCCTCCTTTGCAACATTCATATTGACTTCAGACAGAAATTAGAAATTAAAAACAGAAAATCTCAATATTATTTGTGTCTTCAAAAAATGCATCTATCTATCTATCTATCTATCTATCTATCTATCTATCTATCTATCTATCTATCTATCTATCTATCATAATTTTTATTTATAATTTATTCACATTCAAAAATGTTCATTATTGTACAAAGAGTATGATATTAAATTATTCCTGTTTTTGTTTTGTTTTTTATGTAAAAATAAATAAATAAATAACTAGTCATTAAAAAATGCTAGGACTATTACAAAATAAATCCTCAAAAACAAAACGTCCAAATGCATTATGATGTTTTTAATTATTTTTATTTTTTATTTTTATTTTTTTTGCAATACTATCATTTTGAGATGAAATGTGCCGTTCAGCCATGATGAAGCGCTATATAACACACACACACACACACACACACACACACACACCTCCAGTCTTGGAGTCACACAGGCTCCCAGGACAGATGCACAGACGACAGCGTCCACCAGAGACCAGAGGATCACCGTAATATCCCGGAGCACATCTGAGGGTCAAACAAGCCTTTTCAAAACCACCTGTGAATCTCTTGTTTTGCTATATTATTAAACTCTTGGATTCAGACTTTTTTCTTTTTTCAGTTAAAACAACCGAGTGATCATATTCCTCACTGATCTGAACCAATGCACCTCAGTTTTTGAGTGAACAGAGCATTAGTTGTGCATCGTTCGGTCAATGTTCACTCAAAAACTGAACATCCAGCTTCAGCAGAAAACACATTCTGGTTGTCCAGACCCTGATCAGCACGAACAAGCCTGGACAAGCTTGAAATGAATGTTGGTCTAAGCTTGTCTTTTGAGCAGGGATGTGAAGTCACAGATTACACACACTCTCAGAAAAAAAAGGTACAAAAGCTGTTACCGCGCCTTTTCACTTTTGCACCTTTTAGGCACTAATATGTACACTTTAGGGTGTGCCTTTGGAACAGTTACCGCCCCAGTGAAAGCTTTTGTCAGTGTAAGTGAGCTTTTACACAAATACTGCAGTGTATGATATTTGATAGAAAGATCAGTTTTGGGAAAGTGAATCACTCACCGCTCGCATCTTTCACCGGTGTAACCGTCTTTACACAGACACAGAAGTCTGCCATCGGTTTCAGTGCAGCCCAATGCAAAGCTGCAGAAAGAGACGCCACACCATCACTTAACAACATCAATCTGATTGTGTTAGGTAAATTAAAATAAATGAACAGGAGGCACAACATTCATTTAACTAATGGATATCAACTGACTTCGCCAGCTGATGATTACTTTAAGAACTATATATTATTATTATTATTATTATTATTATTATTATTGAATTACAAGTTGTCTGAAATGATATGTTTGAATATGCAATTTTGGGGATATAGGACAGAGGAGATTTTGGATTAATCTTTTTATCACTCCATAAATCAGAAAAAGAAAAAATATATAATAATAATATTTCTATGTCACTTCAGCTCATCAAGGCTACATCATTTGATCAAAATACAGTAAATATTGTGAAATATTATTAAAATGACTGTTTTCTTTGTGAATATCTGTTAATTTACTGTAATTTATTCCTGTAATCTAAAGCTGTATTTTCAGCATCATTACTCCAGTCTTCACTTCGGTGTCACTCAATATCAATAAATCTAAGCCATAAATATCAAAATGTTTGCCAGCAGTGTCTCTCGTCTCCAAACAGTCGTATCTTTTTCCATCACAGATGCGAGTCTTACTTGTTGGCGTGGTTGCTGAGAGGACACGGGCACGCGCTGCATCTGTGCGCTGCGTCTGAGTAAAAGCCGTCTCTGCAGCGCTCACACTGATCCCCTGCTCTGTTGTCCCGGCAGTTCTGTTCAACACAGCATTTGAGTTACTCAGTGAAGCAGAAGAATGAATGTGTGCACAGGCAACAGATCCATGCTGCGATACTAGAGACAGAGCGCATTATTACCAGACATCGGCCGGTGTTTTCCTCACACTCGTTCGAGAAGCCGTTACAGGAGCAGCGAACACAACGAGCAAACGCACCGCTTCTGTCCAGATAGTGACCAGCAGGACACCCCTGACCACAGACAACAGGGGCTGGTTAAATCAGTCAGTTAACTCATCACACACACACACACACACACACACAATAATAATAATAATAGTGAGTGAGTGAGAAAAACACAAAACATATGAAATGCTTAACTGAACTGATGAAAAAATGTGCAAATGTAATACAGTGTTATTTGAGTATTATTGAGATACTATTATGGTTTTTTATTATTTTTTATCACTTTATTTAGATTTTTATATCCATTTTCATTTTAATTTGAGTTCAAGTTCAATATAAAACATAGTTATCATCATAAAAAATAAAAAATAAACACATTATTAACCCACATATGAACATATTTGACAGAAAGAAAACGGCATATATTTTAAATCATGACTTTGGTACTCTAGAGGTCTAAATTAAAAGGTAAGAAGTATTAATCACAATCTACACTTTGTACAAAACAAGAATATTTACTATAAAAAGTGATTTAAGAATTGTAAATAGTACAATTTACATGTAATTACCATTTCATATATAGTTCAAAATTACACATTTCAATGTGTTACTTGTCAATTATGGAATTAATTGCGAAACGACAAGCAATTTCTGAGTGACAACTAAACAAAAACTCAATCCATCCACCATCACATTTCAATAATAACCCACACAAATGCATGGAATATCTCTCTTTACCTGTGCATCGTCCACTGAAGGGATCTGGACGCGCTGTGTGTCATGAAGAGAAGGGAAGTGAACGCGCTGTCCATCGCTCTGACCTCTCTGAGTCTGAGCCTGATCTCTCTGATGCTGTGTGCTCCTGTGTTCAGGTCTGGGTCCTGCACAAACCAGCACTAGCAGGACCCCGAACACAAGGGCCCTCAGTGCTGCACTCCTCCAAACCGCTGATCCTGTCATTCCCATCCGCTCGATCCGTCTGAAATAACCTGTGTGGAGCTCAGGTACTCTTCTTAAAGAGGGAGGAAACGCCCCAGACGAGCACTCACTGGTGAATCAGTCACAGACGCACGACCGCAGATCAACCAGGAAACTGAGTCACGACGAGCTGTAGACATGCACTGCAAGACCCGAGCACTTTAACACTACATCACCAATAGTTCATTTGCTGACACTTTAGAGACCAATTCTCACTTTTAACTTTGTTTATTAGCATGAATATTACCAGCACATTGACTGTTTATTACTACTTATAAAGCACATATTAAAGCCTTATTCTGCATGACCATATTTTAGACAATTTAATCACTAACAGCAACCTCACTAACTTTTAATAAGCAGCAAATTAGGAGTTTGTTGAGACAAAAGTTATAATTAATAGTTTGTTAATAGTGAGAATTGCTCTTTTAACAATAGTTCCACCATTGATTTGATCATCATTTTTGGTTATACTTTATTTTAAGGTCCAATTCTGGTTATTAACAAATCATTAACTACGACTTTTAACTCGATT